>NC_089847.1:65573959-65796459 GCF_035609145.1 Eleutherodactylus coqui | reverse complement strand
AAACGCTGCCCTTACAAATGCCCATACAATGGCTGCATATGGTACATAGGGAAATATAGTTTTCTGCAAATTATTTCTCCTGCGTATCGATATGCAGTGTCACACACCGATGTGCATGGAAGAATGAAAGTCCATTGACTTACATTGCCCCCATTCACCCGTGTTATAGATGGGATATACACGTGCATAATACATGGTGACAATATGCCCATGTGAATGGGCCCTAAAAGTGACACATCAGATTTCCAAAATTTGGCCTTGTCATTAAGGCGCAAACAGGCTTGGTCACTAAGGGGTTAAGATACAAGATACCGTATTTTTCGCCTTATAAGACGCACCCGTCTATAAGACGCACCCCCGTTTTAGAGCGGGAAAATAGGGGGGGGGGAAATCAGTACTCACCTCCCCCGTCGTTCTGCGGCGCTGCTGCAGGCTGTCGCTCCCTCATGGTCCCCGGCAGAGCATTGCTTTCTGGACACAGGGCTTGAAATCCCCACCTCCAGAAAGCTAATACTGTGATTGGCTGAAGGCGCACGTGTGTTAGCCAATCACAGCGATTCAATGATGTCATTGAATGGCTGTGATTGGCTGATGGCGTGTGTTAGTGAATCACAGTATTAGCTTTCTGGAGGAGGGGATTTCAAGCCCTGCGTCCAGAAAGCAATGCTCTGCCGGGGACCAGGAGGGAGCGACAGCCTGCAGCAGCGCCGCAGAACGCCGGGGGAGGTGAGTACTGATTTTTTTTTTGACAGGAGAGAAATCTTCTAACTGATCGCACATTTGTTCATACGATCGCGAATTTAACGCGCAATCGCGCCAAATAAATCGCGTCCGCGCGTTAAATTCGCGATCACGCTAAAAATGGCGATCGGAACGTATTTTCGCCACATTCGCTTTAAAAGACGCAGGAACTTTCCCCCCCCCCCCCGCTTTGGAGGCGGAAAAAGTGCGTCTTATAAAGCGAACAATATGGTAATAGCTTTTTAACTGCTTAAGATAATTTGCTGCAGAAAGTTATCACACTCAAACTAAACTTTGCTATAGCTGTAGCTTTAATACCAGTTACAATAATTGACTTATCTATATAACCCTTATACTGCCAGGCTGCCATTTAGCACTATTAGCAAGCTATAGACTTCCATTTACAGACTATATGTAGAGATGAGCGAACGTACTCGGTAAGGCCGATTTCGCAATCGAGCACCGCGATTTTCGAGTACTTCACTACTCGGGTGAAAAGTACTCGGGGGCGCTGTGGGTGAGCGGGGGGTTGCAGAGGGGAGTGGGGGGGGGGGGGGAGAGGGAGAGAGAGAGAGCTCCCACCTGTTCCGCGCTGCTACCCCCCGCTCCACCACGCCACGTCCCGCCCCACAGCGCCCCCGAGTACTTTTCACCCGAGTAGTGAAGTACTCGAAAATCGCGGTGCTCGATTGCGAAATCGGCCTTACCGAGTACGTTCGCTCATCTCTAACTATATGCAATCATTGAGTCACAATAATCACTGACTGTCATTCCAGATACTTAATAATATTTTTAAATGTACATTCTCCATTTTTCATCAAGGACAGCAGACAATAAAGGTATCTTCCTTATGCATAATGTATGTGTCCCCTACACTGATGTGACCAGGTGCGAAGCTAAATATTCATGGGTCTTGGTGAAAAAGTTTAGCTGGCCCCTCCCTCTGACAACTACTTTTCCTAACTGCTGGTAGTAATATGCCCAGTTAGGAACGCAGGCCCTAAAGGCCCTTTTACACACAACGATGGCTTAAACAACCACACAGCCGAACGAACTGCCGACATTTTTGAATAAAATTACACATACAGATAATTGCTTTTAATCATCTGCATTTCCTCCACTAGTTGTTTGCGCCACTGGCTATGTGCTTATGTGGTGGTTATCTGGCCGTCTGGATTCCATTGTCTCCTCCTGGTAGAGTACATAATGACTAAACAGTGCACTCGTTATGTTTACATGTAACATTTATCATTCACTTTCGGACGTTTGAACGAATTTTGAGCGATAATTGTTGCATGTAAAAGGGCCTTAAGACATACTACTGCCCCGCCCCACCAAAAAAGCTAAAATAAAAAGTACATATAACGGCATATTTATGAGAACTTTTGTAACAAATTGTTATTAAATACAGCAGCTCAGCTAAATGCAATGGTTGAGCTCTAGTATACCTTTAAGCACTACAGTTACTATATAATAGATACCAGTTCTACAAAGTGATAGTAATTGCAATGTTGTTACCTCCATTGATCACAGGTGGCAATGGCTCTGTTTGAAGTCATCCATTTTCTTTTTTTCTTCTTTCTGAGCCCAGACTGCCATGAATAGTTTTTTTTTTTACCATGACTTGTCTTTGCACAGTGTTACAGTCCTGCTGTTTCTGCCAATGAACCTCTCAGTATTGTCGCTTTTGTGCCCCACAAAGTTACAGTGCCTACACACAGTAATAATTCCCCTATAGTGCCCACCACAAGAAATAAGGCCTAATAAAACCAACATGCTAATAATTACCCTTTGTGCCCCCAGAAGGTGATGGTATCCTGTCTGCGCCTCTCAAGCAAATAGTGTTCACTCTCTTTGTTTCTCAGATTGCCATGACCATGATATTGCAGTTGCAGAAAATCCAACCTGGTGGTGAGGGAGACCTTTCGCCCTCCATTGCTCAGGTGCCCGGTTGCAATTATGACCACAGTGATCTCTATAGCTATACATCCTCAGATTGGGTCACATTTACCAGTAGGGTACCCGAAGGGTCAGCCAAGGCCGCCACCTTAGGACTCGTATGAGATCAATGGGGAAAAAATTGTAGTGTTTTAGATGCTGTCAGGTCAAATTAAACGAGGGTTGCGTCAAAAGAGACATTGACGCTCATGACAAGAACATAGTTTTGCATCTATACAAATGGCTAGCCAAGCCACATGTGGAATATTATGCACCGTTTTGGGCACCTGTGTGTGAAGGATCTATTATAGCTACTATATAGAGAAGGGAAAGCAACTAAAGTAGTTAAGGGAATGTGTCGACTGTTCAAGGGTGCATACTGCTGTACGAGATGTGAGTGTGTTGCGCATTTAAAGCCCAGATCCTGGATCTAAATGAGCAGCTTGCAACACTGAGATCTATTGACAACATGGAAAAGGAGTTTGCTGTTCACTGAGCAGGCACTTGCTGAGGAAGATGTGGGGGTGGATGATGGAATGGGAGTGCAGGATGATCAAGCAGTTAGCTGGGTGACAGATGGATGGGTAGAGGCAAGAGATCCAGGGAGGCTAGTCCGGAACTGGTACATCCCAACAAGTTTGCAAAGTTGACAGATGAATGCTATTACAGGATTAGCACTGCTGCAGCATGACGTGCCCTCTGGCCACAAGGGAAATGTCTGCTCCAGTAAGGAGGGGAATAGGCTAGACAGGTCCTGGTAGTGGGAGACCTAATTATTACAGGGACAGACAGGGCCATCTGCCATAAAGACCTAGATCGTCAAACAGGGTGTTGTCTTCCTGGTGTTTGAGTTTGACATGTTGCAGATTGGATTAACAGATTACTGGGAGGGGCTGGTGAGGAACCAGCGATCAAGGTACACATTGGCATCTTGTGTGCCACACTAGAAAGGCAGCGAGAGATCAGGAAGGTAAACTAGTGGCTCAAGAGTTTGTATAAGAAGGAGGGGTTTGGATTCCTAGAGAAGTGGGCTGACTTTGCTGTTAGCTACAAGTTCTAGTGCAATCATGGACCGCATCTCAATAGGGAAGTAGTAGCTGTGCTGGGGAAAAGATGGCTGAGGATCGACTCAAGAACCATGTATGAATATATCAAGGGACAATACAGAAATCTTTCCCATGATCTATTTATACCCAGGACTGTGACTGTAACCAGGGGGCAGCTTCTACATCTAGAGGAAAGTAGATTTCTGCACCAATATAGAAGGTGGTTCTTTACTGTAAGTGCAATGAGACTGTGGAACTCTTTGCCTGAGGATGTGGTGATAGCAAATACAATAAGACTTTAGGATGGGTCTGAATGCCTATCTTGAGTTTTACAATATTATGGTCACTAATTACTTCAGAAAGGTTGTTGATCCAGGGATTATTCTGACTGCCAGACTTTGAGTCAAGAAGGATTTTTTTCCCCTTTATATGAGAATAATTGGCTTCTACCTCATTGGGTTTTTTGCGTACCTCTGGATTAACATGGGGGGTGGGGAGGGGAGGGAAATACGCTGAAGTTGCTAGATATGTCTTTTTTTAAATCTAACATACTGTATTACTATCTATGAGACTCGGTTCACACTGCCTTTATTGGTTTCTGTTGTTGGACACTGTCCTTGGAGCTAAATAGAAAAACAGGAGTGCCGAATTGGCATCAAATCGACCCCATGTGTGGTTTGTTCAGCATGCAAGGAGAAGTTTTTACAAATGAAATGGCTCAGCTGCTGTGCTATTTTGTTGAGAATTTCATGTCGAAATTTCATTGGAGGCTTGGGCTAACCATGACAGGGAAGCATCCTATATGTCTAGAGAAAAGATTTCACCATTATCGTAGATGGGAATTCTTTGCTGTAAGATCAGTGAGAATATGAAACTTGCTGCCAAAGAGTTTGTTCCTACCTCTGGATCAACCCGGTAGGATTATAGGTTAGGCTTGAAGGATGTGTCTTTTTTTAACCATATACTCCACAGTCAGTTTCTAACCAATTCAGCTAACATCCCCAGAAGAAACAATGATTTGTCATTACTTAGCAGCACAAACCATGAATGACTATGATAGATTATGATCTGTCACTCATTGTCACAATGGCAAACTTCCATTGTTCTGTATGTAGATCAATAGAAGTTTGCCATTGTGACCCAATGTGTTGCTGAGCTCTTGCTAAGCATTCACCTAATTGAATTTTGACTAGTATTTTATTGTACAGAAAGATGGGACAAATGACATAGATTTCGGTCAACATAAAGTCAGGTGATACCTTAGATTGGAGGTTCTGAGTGCAGAGATTCCCTTTAAGCTTTTATGGTTACAAGATATTACTAGAAGACTCACCTGATCAAAACAAACCCCTTCTTTAAAAGAAGCATGCACATTGTAACACCTAGTCCCGATATCCATATGTCCTAAGAGAGTATACAGATAGGGATGGTTTAAAAGAAACACCTACTTTAGTACATGATAATTTAACAATAATTAATAAATTTGTGTAAAGGTACGCACTATATCTTTACATATTTTATTAACAGATTTATCATTTCCTATTTTTTCCTTTTTAAGTTTGAATATTTCTTATTCTCTGCCAATTTATAACCAATATAAAGCTAATAATTTTAACTTTCTATATATTTTGTCATTAATCTTAGGAAGGGCTGAAGAGTTTCCCAAAAAGATCTTGGGTCAGGACATACCTGTTCACCTGCTTGCTGTTAACGCTACATTAGAGACCAACGTACTTGGTAGAAAGGATGATGGCAGTACATCACAAAGCTCTAAGCCACCTGGAGATGTTAATGAGAATAATTCAAACACTGATGATAAAAGCAACAAAATCACATCACCGCCACACCAGAATGGTAGATCGAAGGCTGAAGACACTAAACCTGTTGAGTCTCAGTCAGTAAAAGCAGATTGTCATAAGACGGTGGAGCAGCAAAATACAGAATCTGATATACCAACAACAGAAAATAAAAATAATGCTGCACTTATAGACAGCACCAGGATTGAAAGTCTTCAGGACTGTGTATTGGAGAATAAGGAATGTAAAAATGTTGTTTCGAAACCAAGTATTGTAGATGACAAGCCAGTGCAAGGATCTCTCTCATCTACTATGAAATCAGACTGCATTAATGCCCCAGATACAAATTCTCACATTATGGATTGTAATTATGATTGTAACGAAAAGAAAACAATTAATCTAGTTTATAAAATTGTCACAGACAAGTGCCAATTGCAACAGCATTTTCTAAACAAAAGAAAAGGAGACATTTCCCTGTCCTCGTATACAGAAGCAAGTCTATTCCAACCCTGTTCAGTGGAAGTAACTCCTTCACAAAGTGATGACCTTACTTCTTATGATACTTTGCCTGTTGCACAAGGAACTGAATGTGACCTTTCTACTCTGGAAGAAAGCACTGCTCCAACAGGACAACTTTTCTCACTGTTGCCACTAGAATTAGACATTAGAAGATGTTCTTCACAGTATGATAATATGTCTGATTTAGATAAAGAGGAATGGCCTCCGTGCCCTACAGACTCTTCCTTGGATGAACTGGAAACTGAGACATGGCAGTCAAACATATGTAATGCCCTCAACTTGTCCACAGAGCAGCCCAATGGCATGGGCAAGCTCCCTCAATTCACACCTACCATGTCTTGTCACCAAGGACCCTCAGGAAGTGTTGCTACATTACTTACTACCCAATCTGACAAGCAAGACAATAGGAGTTCTCTTACAAAATCATCCCCATCATTAATTCATCCACTTAGCGCATACCAAGTTATTAAGACTGTTACTGAAATTCAGGTGTCTCATGTAAGCAATCGAGATCTCCAGGATGTCAAGCAAGTAGCACATCCCTTGCCGCATAGCCTAAAACAGGCACTTACATGCAGTAACCACACACCGGAAGAACAAAATAATGAAAAGGGTGATATACCACTAAATCAGTGTATTAATGGCCCCATGAGTCCATGTACAAATCTCTCATCTAATCCAAAGCAATCAGCTAAACCTCTACTAATTCTTAAAGCCCTTTCTGATGATAATTTCTACGCAACCAATCAAACTGTGTCTCAGATGTCTAAATCGGTAACTTTCTAAACAAGAAAGATGCATGCTTCCCCTTTGCATTGGCTTCATCGTGCTTTGTGGTGTATTAGCCATTTTTATGCTGGACATAAAAAATAGGCCCGATCCATAGCACAGACTTCAGAAGACAATGATCAGCTGCACTGGTTTCATTGGCTGGATTTCAACAGTTTGCTTTTTATTATTTTTTTAATATCAACAACAAATCACAAAGTGCTTATTATTCCTATTTAATATTTTCATAGTTTTTTTTTCCCCCCTTAAAACAAGAAAATGAGTTTTTACACAGTCATGTATTTATAGTGCTGCGTATATGACATGTATATGTGATGTCACAAAATCTGCTCCATGACACTTCATAAGTTTATTTGGACCTGAGCTGCACAGAAATTCTGTTTC
Organism: Eleutherodactylus coqui; assembly: GCF_035609145.1. NCBI lineage: Eukaryota > Metazoa > Chordata > Amphibia > Anura > Eleutherodactylidae > Eleutherodactylus > Eleutherodactylus coqui. The sequence continues at coordinate 65,789,246 of NC_089847.1, read as the reverse complement.
CGGGGTGTAGCCTGTTGTGTAAATACACTGTTGGTTTCTTAAAAGAAAACATCCACCCATAGATCAGCATGTTGTCTGCCCTGTTGTAAATTGTCAAAGCAGTTGGTATCTGATGTTAAAAAGAGTAATATGTTAGTAAATATGAGCTGCCTACCCTACTATGGCACGTATACTCTATTTTCTTGGCTTTCAACATTTAATACACAACCAAAAATGAGATTGTAGAGACATTTAGGTTGCAAAGTATTTTCTTGCAGGATTTTTGAGTAATGTAGCACATTAGTAATTTATTGTATTTTGTCATTTGTGGTTGGGTTCAAAAATGCTGCAAATCGCCAAGGTTTTTTATTTTTGTTGTTCAGAGAACTGATCTTTTTTTTTCTGTTCTCATCATTGTGTCATTACATTGACGCTCTCATACGTTATTGTTTTTATTTAACATAAGATTTCTGTACATTCATCAAGAATCCTCCTGCTTTACAGGTGTTTTTGACGAGGAATACATTAGAGATAATTTCCACCCAGAACGTTTCAACTTTTGCAGCTCTTTACAGATGTGTCCCTGACTCCCACTTCAGATCTATCCAATTACAACCTGGGTGGAACTCGCATGGGAAAATAACTCCTTTATTTGAATGGGTTCATGCACATAAGCGTTTTTTAACTTAGATCGATTGTGCGAGTTTGAAAGGTCCACCGCATGTCATATTCTTGTGAGTCATGCATGAGAATAGGACATGTAGTGTGCGGTGTTCCACACATTTAGAGAGCACATGGATGGAGTGTTCGTGTGCTGTACAATAAGAGTTGCACATGAGAATCTCAGGTGCAACTCGCATCACCCATGTAAATAAAACTTTACAGTGTTTTCACACAATCTGAATATTACTACAATATGCACCTAAAACGTAAAGAATTCCACACCAAAATCCTCGTGTATGCATGCTGATTATGAAGCAGAAATCCACAGTGGCAGATTTATCTTCGTCATTAGGTGCGTATTGTAGAAATATATTGTGCTTGTGTCAAAGCACCCTTGTAGGACATTTTTTTTCTGTCCCTAAAATCAAGCTCTGTAGCAAAAGCCGGTCATTTGAGCAGCAAACAAGAATCCACAATTCTCTTCTTCACATAAGACGGAACTTTATTATCTCCACATATAAACCACAACGTTTCGACCAACCCACATGCTCTTTGTCAAACTTGACTGTCAGTTTCATAAATCTCCCCTATTGTCAGGAGAATTCTGTCTTAAAGAAAAACTGTCTTAGTTGCCCCTATCAACCAATCATAGTGCAGCTTTCATTTGTACTCTGTTCTGGTAAAATGAAGCTGAGCTACGATTGGTTGCTATGGGCAACTAAAATAGTTTTTGTTTTAGACATTTTCATAAATCTGCCCTAGTTCCTGCCTCCTTCAGTTTTCCTTCACCATACTTTTGAGAATTGCTTCCTAAATTGTCCATTTCAAGCCACCATTTCTGACCAAAAAAACAAGACGTTTCTTAGCGATTCTACACTTTTGGACATTTAATTATGAGGCTAGCTTTTGGACCTTCCCAGTCATTTTTCAATTCTATTACAATTGCTAGAAGGTATTGGGTTTCTTATTAAAAAGAGGGAGGTGTACTGGATACTCCAATTGAATACGTTGTGGGAAAAGGCTTCACTGACTCCTTTACATTTGTTTGTCCAGCTGTATACTCTGCATTGTTACAACTGTCTGCTTATATAAAATATAGGTATATTTTTTATTATATGTTATATATCATTTTTGAGCGATGGGATTTTGACAATTTGGCCTTCCATCAAGAGCACTTTTAGCCAGCAAGTGAACTGGATTTCTTCTGGTTACAGTTGTTTGATACTATTTAACAGTGTTTACGTATCTGTTTATATAATTTACAAGTGTGTGTTTCATCAGTCAAACTGCTATGTTTGTTGGATCAAAAAATTCTGTGCTTCATAAATACTGGTGTAAGAATTTGCACAGCCGATTTTAAAAGGTACTTGTTTGGAGCATTTTTGAGGTGTCAATGTACCACATGATGCTTCCTTCCTAAATTAAGTTGAATTGCACTTGTAATGGGCCACAAAGTCTGAAAGGTAACTTTGGTCAACTGCCTGAATAAATCCTTCTAACAAGCAAGAACTGTGCTGTGAAGTTTTCTTTTGTGTATTGTATTTATGAGATGTGGTGTCTTAAAGGGCAATTCATTGTGTAATTAGTCCCCCAGTATATACAAATTGGCTAGTATTACCTTGGGTAGTTAGTACCTTCTATCTAGGCTCTTTCTCCTCTTGCGATCCATGTGATCTCAATGCTGACTAGTTCAGATTTACGTGGCTTTATGTATTTTCAAACTAGTCAGTTTTACAGTCAGCATAACTCATCTATGATAATATTACATGGATTTTATCACAAAAGCTGTTTAGAGGGGGACAAAGACACTCATATGACAGTTACTGTTGATGATCACAGAGCTCCTGTCACACAGTTATAACAGAGGAGATCACCGCTCCAATTCCTGACTGTATAATTATGGTCTGTAGCTTATTTAGGTGGATACAGAAAGTAACTGCTGTGTCCCCTTAACAGGCAGAGAAGTTACAGGCTATAGCATGTAAAAAATAGATTATGTAAAAATCAGATAAAAGCAGTAAAAATGGAGGCAGAGAGACATATTGCCAAAGAGTAAAACTAACCCTAAATTGTTCTTTAACTATACAAATAGTAAAAAGATTAATGCTGAAAGTGTTTGCCCTTTAATACATAATGTAGGAGAAATTGTAGAGGGTGATGAGGAGAAAACAAATCTGTTAAACAGTTTTTTTTCCCCAGTGTATTCACAGAGGAAAATTAAATGTCAGATGAGATGCAGAGTGGTAATGTAAAGTCTCCGCTAAATGTGACCAGTCTAAACCAGCAAGAAGTGCAGAACCATCTTTTAAAGATTAAAATGGACAAATTGCCAGGTCCCGATGTCATACACCCCCAGGTTTCAGGGGAAATAAGTAATGTAGTACACAGACCCTTGTTTCCTATATTTAAGTGGTCAAAAAGCAAACCTGGAAACTATAAGTCTTACTTCTATTGTGGTTAAAATGTTTGAAGGGTTTCTAAGAGATGCTATCCTGGAGGACCTCAAGGAAAATAGCTGTATAACTCTGTATCAGCATGGGTTTATGAGCGATCACTCCTATCAAACCAACCTGATCAGCTTCTATGGAGAGGTAAGTTTTAGGCCTCGGTCACATGGGCGTTTTTTGCCACGATTTGCTGATCACATGACTGATGCGCGTCCGCAAATCGCGTGACCGGGGCCAAAAAATCTGCTCCTAGCCGAGTTTCCTTTGAAACGGGCCCGAGCAGTGGAGCTCTGTCCAGCGCATTGAATTCAATGGAGCCAGCAATACAGCCGGCTCCATTGAAAGCAATGGGCTGAGGGCGATCTCAGGATGAAAAAAAAAAAGAAAAAAAATATATACTCACCTTGTCCCCGCAGACGGAGTTCAGCCGCGGCCGGCCGGCAGTTCTCCTGAACTGCTGTGGGTAGTATTCAGCAGGCGGGGATTTAAAATCCCCACCTGCCGAATGGGCTGCCTCTGATTGGTCACAGCCCTCACCAATCAGAGCCAGCTCTCACTCACCCATTCATGAATGGGTGAGTGAGTGCTGCCTCTGATTGGCTCAGCGCAGGGACCAATCAGGGGCAGCTCTCAGCTATTGAATGAAAGCTGAGAGCTGCCCCTGATTGGTCCCTGCGCTGAGCCAATCAGAGGCAGCACTCACTCACCCATTCATGAATTCATGAATGGGTGAGTGAGAGCTGCCTCTGATTGGTGAGGGCTGTGACCAATCAGAGGCAGCCCATTCAGCCGCATGTTGACTACTACTTAGAGCAGTTCAGGAGAACGGCCGGCCGCGGCTGAACTCCGTCTGCGGGGACAAGGTGAGTATATTTTATTTTTTTTTACTTTTTACACATTTTTGGATGATTTTCAGGGAAGGGCTTATATTTTTAAGCCCTTCCCGAAAATTCATCCTGCGATCGATGGCAGCCCATTGCTTTCAATGGAGCCGGCTGTATTGCCGGCTCCATTGAATTCAATGGGCAAACATCATTCTTCTCTGCCACAGCTGTTAGCCCACACATGGAATTGTGTACAGTATTGGGCACAAGTACTGAAGGAGGATATATCAGAGCTTGAGCGGGTACAAAGCGGGCACCTAAAGTAATAAATGGAATGGGCAGACTACAATACACAGAGATCTCTTCCATCATCTATGACCAGGAATGTGACTAACAAGAGAACATCCTCTACATCCAGAGGAAAGAAGATTTATACACCAACATAGGTCATTCTTTACTGTAAAGGCAGTGAGACTATGGAACGTTGAAGACTTGATGACAAATGTGATAAAAGTTCAAGAGGGGCCTGGATGTCTTTCTTGAGCATTACAATATTATATTTTATAGTAACTAATTACTTCAGCAAGGTGGTTGATCCAGGGATTATTCAGATTGTCAGATTGGAGTCGGGAGGGAATTTTTCCCTGTAAATGGGGAAAATTGGCTTCTACCTCGTTGTTTTTTTTTTGCCTTGGATGACATTGGGGGGAGGGGGGTTAAAGGGCTGAACTGGATGGACATATGTCTCTTTTTTCAGCCTTACATATTATGTTACTATGTAATGTTGTGCTAATGCACCATATGATGGATAACACAAAAAAGCGAAAGTAGGGAGAAATCTCAGCATCAAGATGGTACCTGAAAAGCATCAGGCAGGAGCCTACACTGCATGGAAGTCACTGAAATATACATGCAATTGCAATATACTGAGGAGTTTTCCAGAGTGTGACAGGCAATCATGTGAGAGCTACAAGGTTTGAAAAATGTGTTTTGCCCAAAATGGCCCTTTCAGTTTAGACTGCTATGCTAACGAAAAACTGATTGTGGTAGTATAACTGCTGGAGTGTGACATTAGAAATATACAAAAAATGCAACAAAAATTGCAAAGAGCGCATTCATAGTCTTAAACTACATTTCTTAACTGCAGCCAAAAAAGCATCACAAAACCAACTGCAGGTTTTAAAAGCTACATGCATTTTTTTTTTTTTTAAATATCCATATGCCTTTCCAATGCAATTTTGGATTGAGGGTTTCCTAGGGAATAGAGATGAGCGAACACCAAAATGTTCGGGTGTTCGTTATTCGTAACGAACTTCCCGTGATGCTCGAGGGTTCGTTTCGAACAACGAACCCCATTGAAGTCAATGGGCGACCAGAACATTTTTGTATTTCGCCGATGCTCGCTAAGGTTTTCATGTGTGAAAATCTGGGCAATTCAGGAAAGTGATGGGAATGACACAGTGACGGATAGGGCAGGCGAGGGGCTACATGTTGGGCTGCATCTCAAGTTCCCAGGTCCCACTATTAAGCCACAATACCGGCAAGAGTGGGCCCCCCCCCTCCCAACAACTTTTACTTCTGAAAAGCCCTCATTAGCATGGCATACCTTTGCTAAGCACCACACTACCTCCAACAAAGCACAATCACTGCCTGCATGACACTCCACTGACACTTCTCCTGGGTTACATGCTGCCCAACCGCCCCCCCTCCCCCCCACAGCGCACACCAAAGTGTCCCTGCGCAGCCTTCAGCTGCCCTCATGCCACACCACGCTCATGTCTATTTAGAATTGCGTCTGCCATGACGAGGGACCGCAGGCACACACTGCAGAGGTTGGCACGGCTAGGCAGCGACCCTCTTTAAAAGTGGCGGAGCGATAGCCCACAATGCTGTACAGAAGCAATGAGAAATAGAATCCTGTGCCACCGCCATCAGGAGCTGCACACGTGGGCATAGCAATGGGGAACCTATGTGCCACACACTATTCATTCTGTCAAGGTGTCTGCATGCCCCAGTCAGACCGGGCTTTTTAATTCATAGACACAGGCAGGTACAACTCCCTATTGTGAAGTCCCTGTCGACCCACAGCATGGGTGGCTCCCTGGAACCCACTGGCGGTACACAGAAATATCCCATTGCATTGCCCAACACAGCTGAGGTAGTAATGTCGTGCTTAATGCAGGTGGGCTTCGGCCCACACTGCATGCCCCAGTCTGACTGGGGTTCTTTATAAGTGTACAGATGTAGTAAAAACTCCGTGTGCACCTACAGCATGGGTGGGTGCCAGGAAGCCACCGGCGGTACATAGAAATATCCCATTGCATTGCCCAACACAGCTGAGGTAGTAATGTTGTGCTTAACCCTTTCCAATCCAATTTGTATATGGTTTTCCTAGGGGGCTTACTCTTTTTCTGCTGTTATACAACGGCGCTATATGCTGGCTAAAGCCAGTACTGCATGAGCTGACACGTAGGATAGGCTCCGACAGCAGAGAGGCTGGCAATATACAGTAAGAGAACCCCGACGGACGTCTACCAACAACGGAGCTGTACAGCCTTAAACCCTAATGTCTTCACAGGTCACACAGTGGACTGGAAAGGGTTAATGCAGGTGGGCTTCGGCCCACACTGCATGCCCCAGTCAGACTGGGGTTCTTTACAAGTGGACACATGTAGGTTTAACTCCCTGTGGACCCACTGCCTGGGTGGGTGCCAGGAAGCCACCGGCGGTACATAGAAATATCCCATTGCATTGCCCAACACAGCTGAGGTAGTAATGTCGTGCGTAATACAGGTGGGCTTCGGCCCACACTGCATGCCCCAGTCAGACGGGTTCTTTAGAAGTGTACAGAAGTATTAAAAACTCAGTGTGCACCTACAGCATGGGTGGCTCCCTGGAACCCACCGGCGGTACACAAAAATATCCCATTGCATTGCCCAACACAGCTGAGGTAGTAATGTCGTGCGTAATGCAGGTGGGCTTCGGCCCACACTGCATGCCCCAGTCAGACTGGGGTTCTTTACAAGTGGACACATGTAGGTTTAACTCCCTGTGGACCCACTGCCTGGGTGGGTGCCAGGAAGCCACCGGCGGTACATAGAAATATCCCATTGCATTGCCCAACACAGCTGAGGTAGTAATGTCGTGCGTAATACAGGTGGGCTTCGGCCCACACTGCATGCCCCAGTCAGACGGGTTCTTTAGAAGTGTACAGAAGTATTAAAAACTCAGTGTGCACCTACAGCATGGGTGGCTCCCTGGAACCCACCGGCGGTACACAAAAATATCCCATTGCATTGCCCAACACAGCTGAGGTAACGTCAGCTGTAATGCAGGTGGGCTAAAAATTAATTTGATTACACTGTAGGCGAGGGCCCACACAAATTGCTGTATCAACAGTACTAATGTACATCCCAAAAATTGGCCATGGCCAGCCAAGAGGGCAGGTGAAACCCATTAATCGCTTTGGTTAATGTGGCTTAAGTGGTAACTAGGCCTGGAGGCAGCCCAGTGTAACGAAAAATTGGTTCAAGTTAAAGTTCCAATGCTTTTAAGCGCATTGAAACTTATAAAAATTGTTCTGAAAAATTATTTGAGTGAGCCTTGTGGCCCTAAGAAAAATTGCCCGTTCAGCGTGATTACGTGAGGTTTCAGGAGGTGGAGCAGGAGGAGGAGGAGGAGGAATATTAGACACAGATTGATGAAGCAGAAATGTCCCCGTTTTGGATGGTGAGAGAGAACGTAGCTTCCATCCGCGGGTGCAGCCTACGTATTGCTTACGTATCGCTGCTGTCCGCTGGTGGAGAACAGAAGTCTGGGGAAATCCAGCCTTTGTTCATCTTGATGAGTGTTAGCCTGTCGGCACTGTCGGTTGACAAGCGGCTACGCTTATCTGTGATGATTCCCCCAGCCGCACTAAACACCCTCTCCGACAACACGCTAGCCGCAGGACAAGCAAGCACCTCAAGGGCATACAGGGCTAGTTCAGGCCACGTGTCCAGCTTCGACACCCAGTAGTTGTAGGGGGCAGAGGCGTCACCAAGGATGGTCGTGCGATCCGCTACGTACTCCCTCACCATCCTTTTGCAGTGCTCCCGCCGACTCAGCCGTGACTGGGGAGCGGTGACACAGTCTTGGTGGGGAGCCATAAAGCTGGCCAGGCCCTTAAAGACTGTTGCACTGCCTGGGATGTACATGCTGCTCGATCTACGCACATCCCCTGCAACATGGCCCTCGGAACTGCGCCTTCTGCCACTAGCGCTGTCGGCTGGGAATTTTACCATCAGCTTGTCCGCAAGGGTCCTGTGGTATAGCAACACTCTCGAACCCCTTTCCTCTTCGGGAATCAGAGTGGGCAGGTTCTCCTTATACCGTGGATCGAGCAGTGTGTACACCCAGTAATCCGTCGTGGCCAGAATGCGTGCAACGCGAGGGTCACGAGAAAGGCATCCTAACATGAAGTCAGCCATGTGTGCCAGGGTACCTGTACGCAACACATGGCTGTCTTCACTAGGAAGATCACTTTCAGGATCCTCCTCCTCCTCCTCCTCCTCCTCAGGCCATACACGCTGAAAGGATGACAGGCAATCAGCCGGTGTACCGTCAGCAGCGGGCCAAGCTGTCTCTTCCCCCTCCTCCTCATCCTCCTCATGCTCCTCCTCCTCCTCCTGTACGCGCTGAGAAATAGACAGGAGGGTGCCCTGACTATCCAGCGGCATACTGTCTTCCCCCGCCCCCGTTTCCGAGCGCAAAGCAGCTGCCTTTATGGTTTGCAGGGAATTTCTCAAGATGCATAGCAGAGGAATGGTGACGCTAATGATTGTAGCATCGCCGCTCACCACCTGGGTAGACTCCTCAAAATTACCAAGGACATGGCAGATGTCTGCCAACCAGGCCCACTCTTCTGAAAGGAATTGAGGAGGCTGACTCCCACTGCGCCGCCCATGTTGGAGTTGGTATTCGACTATAGCTCTCCGTTGTTCATAGAGCCTGGCCAACATGTGGAGCGTAGAGTTCCACCGTGTGGGCACGTCGCACAGCAGTCGGTGCACTGGCAGCTTAAAGTGATGTTGCAGGGTGCGCAGGGTGGCAGCGTCCGTGTGGGACTTGCGGAAATGTGCGCAGAGCCGGCGCGCCTTTACGAGCAGGTCTGACAAGCGTGGGTAGCTTTTCAGAAACCGCTGAACCACCAAATTAAAGACGTGGGCCAGGCATGGCACGTGCGTGAGGCTGCCAAGCTGCAGAGCCGCCACCAGGTTACGGCCGTTGTCACACACGACCATGCCCGGTTGGAGGCTCAGCGGCGCAAGCCAGCGGTCGGTCTGCTGTGTCAGACCCTGCAGCAGTTCGTGGGCCGTGTGCCTCTTATCGCCTAAGCTGAGTAGTTTCAGCACGGCCTGCTGACGCTTGCCCACCGCTGTGATGCCACACCGCGCGACACCGACTGCTGGCGACATGCTGCTGCTAACACATCTTGATTGTGAGACAGAGGAGGAGGAGGAGGAGGAGGGTGCTTTAGTGGAGGAAGCATACACCTCCGCAGATACCAGCACCGAGCTGGGGCCCGCAATTCTGGGGGTGGGTAGGACGTGAGCGGTCCCAGGCTCTGACTCTGTCCCAGCCTCCACTAAATTCACCCAATGTGCCGTCAGGGAGATGTAGTGGCCCTGCCCGCCTGTGCTTGTCCACGTGTCCGTAGTTAAGTGGACCGTGGCAGTAACCGCGTTGGTGAGGGCGCGCACAATGTTGCGGGAGACGTGGTCGTGCAGGGCTGGGACGGCACATCGGGAAAAGTAGTGGCGACTGGGAACTGAGTAGCGCGGGGCCGCCGCCTCCATGATACTTTTGAAGGACTCCGTTTCCACAACCCTATACGGCAGCATCTCAAGGCTGATGAATTTTGCGATGCGGACGGTTAACGTTTGAGCGTGCGGGTGCGTGGCGGCGTACTTGCGCTTGCGCTCGAACACTTGCGCAAGCGACGGCTGAACGGTGCGCTGAACTACACTGCTGGATGGGGCCGAGGACAGCGGAGATGAGGGTGTGGGTGCAGGCCATGAGGCGGTAGTGCCTGTGTCCTGAGAGGGGGGTTGCATCTCAGTGGCAGGTTGGGGCACAGGGGGAGAGGCAGGGGTGCAAACCGGAGACGGTGAACGGCCTTTGTCCCACCTTGCGGGGTGCTTGGCCATCATATGTCTGCGCATGGTGGTGGTGGTGAGGCTGTTGGTGTTGGCTCCCCGGCTGAGCTTTGCGCGACAAAGGTTGCACACCACTGTTCGTCGGTCGTCAGGCGTCTCTGTGAAAAACTGCCAGACCTTAGAGCACCTCGGCCTACGCAGGGTGGCATGGCGCGAGGGGGCGCTTTGGGAAACACTTGGTGGATTATTCGGTCTGGCCCTGCCTCTACCCCTGGCCACCGCACTGCCTCTTGCAACCTGCCCTGCTGATGCCCTTGACTCCCCCTCTGAAGACCTGTCCTCCTGAGTAAGCGTTGCACACCAGGTGGGGTCAGTCACCTCATCGTCCTGCTGCTCTTCCTCCGAATCCTCTGTGCGCTGCTCCCTGGGACTTACTGCCCTTACTACTACCTCACTGCAAGACAACTGTGTCTGATCGTCATCGTCCTCCTCACCCACAGAAAGTTGTTGAGACAGTTGGCGGAAGTCCCCAGCCTCTTCCCCCGGACCCCGGGAACTTTCGAATGGTTGGGCATCAGTGACGATAAACTCCTCTGGTGGGAGAGGAACCGCTGCTGCCCAATCTAAGCAGGGGCCCGAGAACAGTTCCTGGGAGTGTTCCCGCTCCTGAGCAGGTGTCATTGTAGTGGACTGAGGAGGCTGGGAGGAAGGAGGAGCAGCAGACAGAGGATTCGGATTGGCAGCAGTGGACGGCGCAGAACTGCGGGTAGACGATAGGTTGCTCGAAGCACTTTCTGCCATCCAGGACAGGACCTGCTCACACTGCTCATTTTCTAATAACCGTCTCCCGCGTGGACCCATTAATTGGGCGATGAATGTGGGGACGCCAGAAACGTGCCTCTCTCCTAATCGCGCAGCAGACAGCTGCGACACACCTGGATCAGGAGCTTGGCCTGTGCCCACACCCTCACTTGGCCCTCCGCGTCCTCGGCCACGTCCACGTCCACGTCCTCTAGGCTTACCCCTACCCCTCAGCATGCTGTATTACCAGTGATTAGATTTCCCAGGCAGGAAATAAATTGGCGCAAGACTGCAGGCCAAATATAATTTTTGCCCTTTTTGGAAAACGAAAGGCCCCACTGCCTCTAGTGAATGAATTATCTAAGTTTAATAACTGTGCTGTGTCCCTGCTTATGTGTCACAGAACGTGAGGGTAGCAGAGTTATTATAACTCTTGGAGAGCAGGTATTTTTTTTCCCAATTAAGGAAAGCAAATGGCGAACCCAGCAGTAAAGCGTAGCTGGCTGCGTATGATTTAGCAATGTTTTTCACGCAGCTCACACGTCTACACAGGCGTAAGGACGGACACAGGCTGGACAAATAGATTTCTTTTCAGTTTTTTCCCACCAACAGGCAGCACTGCGTATATTCAATGAACCTGCGAAGTTTAATAACTGCGCTGTGTCCCTGCTTATGTGTCACAGAACGTGAGGGTAGCAGAGTTATTATAACTCTTGGAGAGCAGGTATTTTTTTTTCCCAATTAAGGAAAGCAAATGGCGAACCCAGCAGTAAAGCGTAGCTGGCTGCGTATGATTTAGCAATGTTTTTCACGCAGCTCACACGTCTACACAGGCGTAAGGACGGACACAGGCTGGACAAATAGATTTGTTTTCAGTTTTTTCCCACCAACAGGCAGCACTGCGTATATTCAATGAACCTGCGAAGTTTAATAACTGCGCTGTGTCCCTGCTTATGTGTCACAGAACGTGAGGGTAGCAGAGTTATTATAACTCTTGGAGAGCAGGTATTTTTTTTCCCAATTAAGGAAAGCAAATGGCGAACCCAGCAGTAAAGCGTAGCTGGGTGCGTATGATTTAGCAATGTTTTTCACGCAGCTCACACGTCTACACAGGCGTAAGGACGGACACAGGCTGGACAAATAGATTTGTTTTCAGTTTTTTCCCACCAACAGGCAGCACTGCGTATATTCAATGAACCTGCGAAGTTTAATAACTGCGCTGTGTCCCTGCTTATGTGTCACAGAACGTGAGGGTAGCAGAGTTATTATAACTCTTGGAGAGCAGGTATTTTTTTTTCCCAATTAAGGAAAGCAAATGGCGAACCCAGCAGTAAAGCGTAGCTGGCTGCGTATGATTTAGCAATGTTTTTCACGCAGCTCACACGTCTACACAGGCGTAAGGACGGACACAGGCTGGACAAATAGATTTGTTTTCAGTTTTTTCCCACCAACAGGCAGCACTGCGTATATTCAATGAACCTGCGAAGTTTAATAACTGCGCTGTGTCCCTGCTTATGTGTCACAGAACGTGAGGGTAGCAGAGTTATTATAACTCTTGGAGAGCAGGTATTTTTTTTTCCCAATTAAGGAAAGCAAATGGCGAACCCAGCAGTAAAGCGTAGCTGGCTGCGTATGATTTAGCAATGTTTTTCACGCAGCTCACACGTCTACACAGGCGTAAGGACGGACACAGGCTGGACAAATAGATTTGTTTTCAGTTTTTTCCCACCAACAGGCAGCACTGCGTATATTCTATGAATAATAACTGTGTTGTGGCCCTGCCTATACAATTCTTTCCCTGCAGTATCAATGGAGGGTGCAATGCTCTGCAGAGGCGATTTTGAGAAGCCCAAAAAAAATGCAGCACAGCCAACAGCAGCCTGGACAGTACTGCACACGGATAAATATGGCCCTAGAAAGGACCGTTGAGGTTCTTGAAGGCTACACTCACTCCTAACACTCTCCCTGCCTATGCAGCACTTCTGTCCCTAATGCCAGGTGCAACGGTCTGCAGAGGCGATTTTGAGAAAAAAAAAAAAATCCCACTGCTAACAGCAGCCAACACACAGCTATCAGTGGCCCTAATAAGGACCTTTGGGGGGTCTTGAAGCCTACACTAACTACCAATTCTTTCCCTACAGCAGCTCCGGTATAAACAGCACTGTCCCTCATCTAACTCACACCGCATCTGAGGCGAGCCGCGGGAGGGGCCGACTTTTATATTAGGCGAACACCTGATCTCGCCAGCCACTCACAGCAGGGGGGTGGTATAGGGCTTAAACGTTGCAGGGGGAAGTTGTAATGCCTTCCCTGTCTTTCAATTGGCCAGAAAAGCGCGCTAACGTCTCAGGGAAGGAAGTGAAAGTAACCAGAACACCGCATGGTGTTCGTCACGAATAACGAACATCCCGAACACCCTAATATTCGCACGAATATCAAGCTCGGACGAACGCGTTCGCTCATCTCTACTAGGGAACTTTCTCTTTATGCTGTTATAAAATGTTGCCATCTTTTGGCTAAAGCTAGTACTGCAGTAAGTGACAAGCCAAAGAGCCTCTGATAGTGACTGGCAATATACACTACATACACCACATACTTTTAGAAAAAATATATATGCATTTTAATTTATAACAACTTTTGACACTTGCAACATAGGCCTACATTCTTCAAGAGGATTCATGGGTGGCTGGGAAATATAAGAAATCTATAGCACAGATAACACTCTAGCCTAGTGACCCTCTAACACTAATTCAGAGACTATAAAACTTACACATCTTCAGCAGTGGACTATTTAAGTATTTATTATTCTACTCGCTCTGTCCTGGTATTTATTTTTTTAAGTGCAAATGAATCACACCATGTCTGTGCTTTGCCATATGTATGTGTGTGTATACATATATATATATTTTTTTTTTTATTTATGCATGCCTCTTCGGATCTATTTCTGAGGAAGAACCCCGAGTAGGTTCGAAAGCTCACAATAACATCATGTATTTTAGTTAGCCATTAAAAGGTATCATATCTACAAGATTTCTTGGTTTCTCTTTCTGAGCTACTGGCTAACGGTACCAAGCGGTTTTCATTTTACCTGATAGAGGATACCAGAATCTACTGTACACAAATGAAACATCTTCTGAAGAAATTGGAACAACTGGACAGCGACATTTTCTTTTTAACCAGATGCAAGAAGGAACATTTACTTCCCAAAGGATTTTGCCTGAGGAAGCCCATTCTGCACACCTATAATACCCTTTATGCACAATGTCTATGCCACAGCACTTCTGAGAGACTGCTGAACTACCTTATCCACGTCTTCTACAGCAGGGGTCCCCAACGCCAGTCTTCAGGGACCAACAACAGGTCATGTTTTCAGGATATCCTATAGTAAGAACACCTGTGGCAATGTCTGAGGCACTGACTAATTACATCACCTGTGTAACACTGAGGAAATACTAAAAAATTATGAGAGGAGAGCGCCAAAGCAATTAAACGATCAAACAATCTCAAACGTGGTGAGATAAAGCAATTACTCACCGGGTGCTCAGGTGAGACCAAGCTGGAGACATAGATCTCACCGGCACCGAAATCCTAGAAGGCGTATATGTAGCTGAATCCCTTATCCGTAGAGAGACGCACAGAATCTATTACGAGTAACATCCAAAAACTATTGGAGCTCGTTACAAATCATTAGGAAAAAGAAAAACGATCCTTGCGCTCACGGGAAAAAGCAGGAAAATAATCAATTGATTAATTTTACTTAATCAATTTATTTAAGACATAAAATAGATAACTTGATCTGAGCTACGCGTTTCTGCGACTTACTTGTCGCCTTTTTCAAGCTCAAAAACACATTTTAACATGATCAATTTATATAAACATTTAAAAGGCTGGCTTACCAGACGCTGTGCAATTACCGGTGCATACCGTTCAATTAGTATGTTTTGGGCGGAGATTCCGCTACCTAGGAGTGATCTAATTGACGTAATTACGTCACTCTTTGACTCGCTATTATGCGTGTCAAAGTTTTTTACAATGAACTTTATCAAAACATGTTTAAAGGTTCCGACAGGGGTTACTTTCCTCGATCCATCTACTAAAGGAATAACACCCGATTTAGTAGTTTACACATATTATATCCATCTATAATTTATACACCACCATAATTTAGATAAAATATATCAAATATAAAAATATATAATATTCAATATGTTACTAAATATATAGTTTATATTTTAATATACCTCATGATAAACTATAAAACATAATACATACTAATGCTATAAAAACACGTTTTATCCCGACAATTCATTCTTCATTATAACAAAACACCTTAAAATTACTGTCAATAGATATTAAAATTAATTTCATATTTTTTCCAACATTTCGTTGAGCCCTGCGGGAACTAAGGTATTTAGCCTATAAATCCAATACATTTCCTTTTTTCTCAATGCTGCAGTGGATCTAGAATCTATGCTTTCCAATGGAGTTACTAGCATTTTCGATGCATCTCCATCATGGATGTCATAAAAATGTCTGGAAAGGCTGTGATTCCGAATATTATGGCGATGGTTTCCAATTCTATTTTTTAATTTATTTATTGTTCTCCCTATATATCTTAATTTACATGGGCATTCAATGAGGTAGATAACTTTAGAACTGTTGCAATTCAATTGTTGGGAAATTTTAAAACTCACATTTTTACTATTTAAAACCTCTGTTTTATTGTGTGAAATCAACGGACAGCACTTGCAGTTCCTTTGGAAACATTTAAAAACACCAGTTTTTATTGGATTATCATATTTATTATTATTTTTATTTTTTTTATTTTATTTTATCGGATTATAAACTGAGGAAATCCTGAAAACATGACCTGTTGGCGGTCCCTGAGGACTGGAGTTTGGGAACACTGTTCTACAGCACCAAGAAAAAAACCTCTTATAGAGATTCAAACTTTAAGGAACAGACTTACAGAGGACTTAAAACTGGAAATGCAATGCTATTATACAACACTATGGTTGTGTCTGATAAGGAACAAGGAAAAGAAACTCCAAGAGTTTGACTCAAAGCAGGCCTATACCCAAACACTAATCAGGAACACCTAGTCTGACAGGATAGGACAGAACTCTCAACAGAACACCAACACAGGTAAAATCAGCTGTGTTATCAATCTATCATCTCACAAGCCCACTAATGTGAAGCTTAGTGTTCTCTCTTGGGGACTTTCAATGCTTGACAAAATAGAACTCTGCAGTGACATGGAGAAATATTTCAGGACGTGATTTCACCAGCAGTAAATCGCCGGCAAATCACGCCGTCTGAACCTTTCCATAGCATTGCTATGGAAAGCGCTAGCCCCATGTCCACGAGCAGAGAATCATTGTGATTCTCTGCTCGCTTGACAGGCTTGACCGCGGAGATCCGAAAGAAATATATGTAACAGCGGCACTCCTTAGTCCACAAAACCACCACAGTGGGAGGTAGGTAGTACTGCGCAGAAGCTCACACAAGAGGACCAGATTCCCTTGAATCCTCTATATGTAACCAATCCAAAGATATGAAGATGAGCAGCGCCAAGAGTTGTTAGTTTTCTTAAAAGTGCATCCTAAGATGCTTTATTAAATCCAAATCCAGTGAAAAAAACAACATTTCGACCCGCGCAGGGGTCTTTTTCAAGTCAATATAGTATACATGAATCATGCAATCTATTTATGAAACACCCTCACCAATCACCAAATACATACATAATTAAAAAACACCCACATACAGCTGGAAACAATGATCTCACCGCCGCATTGACCGCGGAGATCTGTCTGCCGTCTCCTGCTCCCGGGCGGCGGCTCCCGCGGCTGAGATCCGCCGTGGGATACCGAAAAGCCCAGGGGCCTAAGGGCTCACACCCACTTGTGTTTTTTTAACGCTGCAATATTGCTGCGTTTTTTTTTACGCGATTCTCAATAGGACATTTGTTAGCGCAAAATTCGCTATCTTAGATATACTGTGCGTTTCCAAATTAAGATAATATATACAGGCCTGGAGAGCCTTTCAAAGAAACACACGGCTACATCATGTGCCCCAAAAAAGCAAACTCTGTCTTTATTCAGCGCGGGTCAAAACTTAAATAATTTTTCAACACAGGAAGTCAGGCAATTTAGCAGTTACAGTGAGCTGATAGGCCATTTCTCAGAGGGAGGTATTTGTGAGGTAGCTTGTGATGTCATCCATCTGGGAGGAACTTCAGTGAGCACGCTCAGTTCATTCTTGAATTGGGTCTCATGAGGAGTACATCCTGTTCTCCTCTCTGTTGTCCAAGACAAAGAACTCCTACTTAGGTTTGGCCAGTTAGAACTGGTTTTTCCAGTTCTTGGGACAATAGGCCCTGCTCCTTAAATTCTTGTGGAGGTGGGGGGGCGATGTTCCTTCTCCCAGAGGTTTAAAACATTATAGAAAATACATATAGGATATCTCCCACAATTCCCTCCTTTGTTGTGCGTATTTTCATTCTCCTGGATGGTTTTTCCTTCCTATTTGTGTTCTCGGGCCTTTTCCCTACCACCTACAGGGGACCCTAGCTGTCACCTCTGCCATGTGGCTGCCTCCTGCCTTATCCCTTCCTGCTGCTGGGTGATATCCAGGATAAGGAAAATACCTCACAACACATTACAGTTTCCCAACGGTATTCTAGGTAGATGGCTCCTGAAAGATTGATCTTTATTTCATGTTTTCTGTGGAGCCACCTTGTTCATAGTTTAGATGACATACAACATGTTGGATGTGATTGGCTTTCCAAGTGTGATCTCAGGTTATATTGTTTGTTACATGTTAACATTGGTCTGATTACACAATATGGCTGAAACATTGGTACACTTACTGCTACCTTATTGTATCTGTTGACATTTTTGTACTATTTTATACACTAAAACTTGCTAGGTCATACACAAGCTTTGTAAACCAAGATGTTATCAGTCTGAGACCCCCCCCCCCCCCATCTGAAGGAGCCAGTTTCATTGATCAAAGGTTCAGAATCAACAACTCAATTCCCTAGACAATGATGATGGTATCACAGGATTAACAAGACAATAGATTCCTGGCCATACAATGTATATGGACAGAGTTCAAACAAACCTATACAAATGGAACTGTAGGTAATGCAGTTAGCATTGTTCTGTCACATTTCAGTTACATCAAAGCTTCCTACACCAAACAGGGTTGAAGGCCACATGAATGTTCATAGCTATTGGTATGTAAAATACAAAATGGAGAATAAAGGAAAATACAAAAATGGAGGATGAAGGACAAAATGGAGGGCTACAAATAGCCAATTATATTTGCACCACAACGCAATATTCCTAGATTTGTCATAATCCTCTTCATCAGTAGTTATGTATTTACCACATCCCTTATGAGGAAGAAGAGAAATGACAGCCCAATGACCGCAAGGGTCCTACATATAACAAAGGATTTTGGGCCACATTTGTCTCCTTCCTTGATTATCTTTATTCAATGTCTGACATGAACCCAAATTAGCTTTTCTTGAAGTTTCACTGAGACCGTAGTGGTTAACAGCACTTGAAAGGATTCTTTGCATTTTGATCTGGAAACACGGAGAATACACATTTATGAGTGACAGATGATATAACTCCTGATATAAGGCACTCACATGGGAGGTAAGGCCCTCCTTTTTGGCCTGGAATAGGCATAGGCCTATTACAGCATCATTACCAAACAAAACCTTCATAGGGCCTCAACTTAGTCTTATATTTAGGCGTGGTTCTAACCAAGTAGATGACTAATAAAATGTTTACCTTTTTTATTTATTATTACTTCTGGTGTACCCAAATATTCAAAATTACTTTCATAAAACATATTCTTAGGTCATATTTTTGGCGTGTTAAAAATAATTTTTATTTTATTTTTTTTTTTTTTTTTCAAGCCACGCCTCCAAATAACATGAAAAGAGGTCTATGCAAACCAACAACTCCAAACACCTACCTGTGGTAGCTGTATGCTATCATTCTGCAGTCACTGATACAGATAGTCTGGCTCGCACCGAGAAGGTACCTTGACCAATTGGCCTGGATTGTAATGGGCGCATATCATGCATCCCTGTACAAACCCTATTGCAGCAGTGTTGAACCCTGGGGTAAGCCAAGCAGAAGACACCATACCACACATTACCTCCTTGGATGAATGGGTTAGCTCATAGATCAGGTGTGACATCATGGAGTACAGCGTGCAGGGGAGGCACAGGCATTTACCTTTCTGCCAGACCCCAGTAGCATTCCGCTCGCTTTTCCACTCCTCCTTTTTCTTCTTTTGAGGCCTGTTCCTGTAATTCAAGCAACAGAGAAATATCTACACCTGTTTCAGGTGCAAGCAGGTTACCAGCCGTTACCTCATTCAAGGGAAGTCAGGCTGCTGCGGTGCCTACTCTCTGGTTCCTTCCAGCCTCAGTGGTTGTCTCTGTGGCATAAGCCTGGACTCTGATGATAAGTCACCTGTACGGAAAGAGCTAAAAACTTGTAGAACAAAAACACTGCTTCTGCGTTCTGGATTGGCTTACTCAAGGACCCCATGAAACTTCCACTGTGCCATAAAGGATGTGAAATCGTGTACGATTCCCAATGTGTACCTTAAGTCGGTGCAGACACAAACAGTCTTATCTGCAGCCAGCTTACATATTTCAGTGAGCGCCATCACCTCTATTTCCTGAGTAACTGAGTCTCTCAGGAGGGAAAGAGTGGTTTTTGTACAATTACCTCTTTCTGTCGTTTACCATTGCATAGCCTGTTTTACTTGTCCATTTCGTCGATATTTGGAACCATCTATGGGTAAAACTCAAGATTTACATTAATCATGGCAGTTACAACATTATTGTTAGGACACCCAGTTTCTCCTTCTTCTGCATTAATTTTCCGGCAATCATTATCATGTGCTTGCTATTGAATGTCATGGTCTGCGCCTGCCACCCCTTCCCCTCAACCTTCTAAATTCAGTAAAAGACATGAAATGGCATTTGGAACTATACCCCACTTGATTGCGATATGTGAGGGTGCTAGCAGGGCAGTCTCATACATAGTTAGTCTGGAAGCTGAAAGATGTTTAATTTGCACTCTATACAGTATTTTATGACCCCTTGAGGAAGCATGATATTAAGGGGCCCCACACCACCTCCAGTACCTGCACAAAAACGTACTGCAAACAGGAGAGGAAATATTATTACAATCTGCAACCATAACAACTGCACAAATGATGGTAAACTACTGGTTTACTAAGGGACTAGTATCCCTAATACCATTCGGGATAAACTCAAATACTGGCATCAAAAATCTACTTATTTTTCAAATGTAACAATCTTTACGTAAAATACTGTTAATTGAAAATGATATACACTCTAGAATAGAACTTTTGTTATTAATTTGACTAAAGTACTTATCAGGTGTTTCAAGTACACAATTTTCTCATTTTAGTATCTTAATTCAATAATATTCAAAATAACACGACTCAATATTTTTAAATTCTCCACATACTCAAAGAACCTATATATATATATACTGTGGCAATCTTGGACTATTATCTCACACAACTACCCTCAGAAATAAATTAGATGCCCCTCCTTTGGCCACCTACATTTGTTCAAGTGAGAGACTTAACATGGAGTCTAAGAGTGACCTCCCCTCTATACATTACCACAATATACATATATATACACGAACCTCCACTTAAAATGGAGACACACTTCTCTCCTAGGCTGGTCTGTGTGGAGGGTGGAGCAAAACCTCTTCCTATTGTTCTTCCCTCCCATCTCCTTACATCACCTAGCTCCACCCCCTGTGCTCTGGCTCAGCGTTTGGTCTTTCTTTCCTCATTTCATTTCTAGCCTCCGAACAGTATATACCATATAACACAATCTAACTCTCATACGGGCCCTTCATTTATACACACAAATTCACACTCACTGGGGTTTTAACTCACTCATATATACAGACTGATAAGTATCTCATGTGAAGTAGAAACTGGGATTGTATTTACTGTTCATAGAACTTCCCATATTGAACAAAGTATATATATAAGAAAACTCTTATGTACCGCGGTTTTTACATATTTTGTTCAGAATAGGCTATCCAATGACAAACACAATACAACTTATGCCCATTTCCACCCACATACTTATATTCACCACTCCAGATAGCAACTATTATCACCGTTCATTGTTAAACCTTCTACTTTTTCTTAACTCATTGACTTGCTTTTTCCTTTCCCATTTTTGTGTGTCCAGTTATGTTTACAAACATCATCTCACTGAATTTGCTTGCGAGTCATACTTCGATTTTTTTCCCACAACTCACGACACAGGTCTGGCTTACCACTAATAAGCTCTTACAATTTCACCCCTGCCCATCTTGTCGTAATTGGAAAAATCCTTAATTAATTGAGATTCTCTACTCCTGCACCTCATGGCACAGATCTGTACTTTTGGCACCACATTGTGGAACCTCAACAGTCCGTTTGGCCTGCCATAATCGGAGCAGAATCTCTGGCTAGCCCACATCTCTACTCCAAGCCCAAATTCCCTTGAGTTGATGTATGCAGACATGGCAAATGCAAGCACTCCATGTGCACCCCTCCCCCCACATAACAAAGGGAGACCTCTTCAGCCACATGTTGCACAATGGACACTCTCTGACCACATGGACACTACTGTTTTTAACCAGAATCACTACTATAACCTTCAGCTAAAATTGCTTACATCAACTTTCCTTTTTGCTTTCTTTTAACAAGTTATACTACACATTCTTTGTTCCTTATTAACCTGCACAGTCTGTTCACACCATTCACTTCTACAGAGAATTTATAAACCCCCATAGCTCACACCTTCTTTCACTCAGGACATTTTCTTCACAGACAACATAAAAACAACACAGTATATCTATTTCATAGTTCTTTAGATACAGACTTATCATATTTCAACTCACCCGGCCTGGGGCGGATCATAGCAGAGAGGGAGAGATGGGACAGGTACAAGAATAGCTTATTACCTTGTTTGAGCTCATTATCTGTCCGTCTCTGCTTCGAAGTCCCCTTGTGTCCGGATAACGATGAAATATCTTCATATCTCTGTATCTTAATTATCTCAGCAGTGCCTCCAAATTTGTTAGCGCAAAATTCGCTATCTTAGATATACTGTGCGTTTCCAAATTAAGATAATATATACAGGCCTGGAGAGCCTTTCAAAGAAACACACGGCTACATCATGTGCCCCAAAAAAGCAAACTCTGTCTTTATTCAGCGCGGGTCAAAACTTAAATAATTTTTCAACACAGGAAGTCAGGCAATTTAGCAGTTACAGTGAGCTGATAGGCCATTTCTCAGAGGGAGGTATTTGTGAGGTAGCTTGTGATGTCATCCATCTGGGAGGAACTTCAGTGAGCACGCTCAGTTCATTCTTGAATTGGGTCTCATGAGGAGTACATCCTGTTCTCCTCTCTGTTGTCCAAGACAAAGAACTCCTACTTAGGTTTGGCCAGTTAGAACTGGTTTTTCCAGTTCTTGGGACAATAGGCCCTGCTCCTTAAATTCTTGTGGAGGTGGGGGGGCGATGTTCCTTCTCCCAGAGGTTTAAAACATTATAGAAAATACATATAGGATATCTCCCACACATTCTAATGTTAAAAACACATCGCACAAAAATCGCAAAGCACCAACTTGCAATGCGTTTTTAACATTAGAAAGCCATTGACAATTGCATTACAAAAACGCAGAGATATCGCAGCATTGAAAAAACGCAAGTGGGTGTGAGCCCTAAGACTGAAAGAGCTCTTCCATGACAAAGAGGTGACAGGACTTTCAAGTACCCAAACATAGGAGAAACTAGGGGCCAAGAAGAAGTCTGATTAGACACCTCCTCCTGGCGACAACCCCTCTTTGGACAAATACATAGACTTCTTTAGGCATGTGGCACAATCTGCTATACTGGACAAGCAGAAAAAGGAAGCATTTATTATCAATATGCAGGAAAAAAAGGGCTATCTATGAACTCAAAAACAACAAGGAGATCACCATTAAGCCTGCGAAAAAAGGTGGTGCCATAGTCCTCATGAACACATCAGGCTACAAGAAAGAAGCAGACAGCTAACAGACACCAGATACTACATCAAAATTGATCAAACCCAACCCAAAAATATGTGAGGGAATTGAGAAGGGTCATCAGAAGCCCGTCTGTGGGCTCCACAAAACTGGAGGACCCCAGGGTTGGAACATTCTACATGCTTCTAAAACTACACAAGGCTGGCAACCCAGGAAGGCCAGTTATCTCAGGTGTGGGAACCCTCACTGAAGGAATCTCAGGATGGGTAGAAGGTGTCCTCAAAACACTGGTGCGAAATATAACCAGCTACTTTCAGGACCACATGGACTTACTGAACAAACCAGGCACACCTTGAGGCCAATGGAGTTGCCTCTGAATCCGTGTTACAACTCATGAGATTCATCCTCACACACAATTATTTCTCCTTTGGCAAAGAGATATTCCTGCAACTTACTGGAACTGCCATGAGCAGTAAAATGCCACCGCAATATGCCAACTTTTCATGGCAAAACTGGAGAGTGACATTCTGGCCTCCTGCTCCAGTAATCCACTGGCCTACTTCCATTACATTGACGACATAATCATCTGGACCAACACTGAACAATAACTAAAAAATTTCATTAGAAATTCAATGCATTTCACCCCACCATAAACCTGACATTGAGCTACTCATATACTGAAATCAACTTTTTGGACACCACCATAAAAATTTCACATACTCAATACAGACATCCCTATACCGAAAACCGATTGATCGACCCACATACCACAGATGGGACAGTTTCCATCCTAAACACATCAAAAAGTCCATTGTCTACGGCTAATCAGAGCTACCATCCCACCTCAATTGATGACCAAATCACCAGAGCCACCAGGATACCCAGAGAAGAAAGGAAATTATCGTGTATCTCTATTAGTGACCTATAATTCACAGCTAGAAGTACTAAGGAAAACCGCAAAGAAACTCCACCATACCCTACACAAGGATGACCGTCTGAAAACCATATTCCCAGACCCTCCGCTTCTGTGTTACAGGCAACCTCCAAATTTGAGGAACTTTATAATTAGGAGTACAATACCCTCTGACAGATAAAAAGGAACTTATGCCTGCAAGGTAAGGAGCTGTAAGACCTGCTCACATGTACTCACAACAGACAGGATACATATAACCAACACACAGCAAGACTATAAGATGGACATTCACATGTTGTGTACCTGATCCTCTGCAGTAATTGTCCTGTTGGGGCCTTTTTATATTGGAGAAACAGGACATAAAAAACTGAAAGCGAGAATGAGATCTTATCGCCATGCAATTAAAGAAAGACAGGATGACCTGTGGCCATGCACTTTAAGTCACAGACACAACATAGAACACATGAGAGTCAGCATATTAAAAGGCAATTTCACAAAGCCATAGAAGAATTTAGGAGTACAAACTAATAACTTTTGACACTTTCAAAAGGGGCCTAAATTCTTCAAGAAGATTCATGTGTGACTGGGAAATATAAGAAATCTATAGCACAGATAACACTCTGATGGAGGAGTTAACACGAAAAGCAAATTGAAATGACCAGCAGTAGAGATGAGCGAGCACCAAAATGCTCGGGTGCTCGTTATTCGGGACGAACTTTTCGCGATGCTCGAGGGTTCGTTTCGAGTAACGAACCCCATTGAAGTCAATGGGCGACCCGAGCATTTTTGTATTTCGCCGATGCTCGCTAAGGTTTCCTTGTGTGAAAATCTGGGCAATTCAAGAAAGTGATGGGAAAGACACAGCAATGGATAGGGCAGGCGAGGGGCTACATGTTGGGCTGCATCTCAAGTTCACAGGTCCCACTATTAAGCCACAATAGCGGCAAGAGTGGGGCCCCCCCCTCCCAAAAACTTTTACTTCTGAAAAGCCCTCATTAGCATGGCATACCTTAGCTAAGCACCACACTACCTCCAACAAAGCACAATCACTGCCTGCATGACACTCCACTGCCACTTCTCCTGGGTTACATGCTGCCCAACCGCCCCCCCTCCCCCCCACAGCGCACACCAAAGTGTCCCTGCGCAGCCTTCAGCTGCCCTAATGCCTCACCACCCTCATGTCTATTTAGAAGTGCGTCTGCCATGAGGAGGAACCGCAGGCACACACTGCAGAGGTTGGCACGGCTAGGCAGCGACCCTCTTTAAAAGTGGCGGGGCGATAGCCCACAAAGCTGTACAGAAGCAATGAGAAATAGAATCCTGTGCCACCGCCATCAGGAGCTGCACACGTGGGCATAGCAATGGGGAACCTATGTGTCACACACTATTCATTCTGTCAAGGTGTCTCTGCATGCCCCAGTCAGACTGGTAATATGTACCTTAACAGTAACCGCGTTGGTGGTAATGTGGTGGTGACTGCGGACCTAGTAGCGCGGTTTTATTTTGTTGGTTTTCGGAATGTGGCCAGGATTAAGTGGGCCGTGGCGGGGGGATGGTGGGGGGGCTCTCTTGTAGTGTCGGTAAATGTGAAATTCTTGGACTGCCACCAGACGAACCAATGCAAAGGCATTTGCCAAGAATGTTTGTTTTCCCTGTTGGAGGAGGAGGGGGATGTTTTTGAGGCACTACGTGTCCTCTACACGTGTCCGTGGTTATATGCACCTTAACAGTAACCGCGTTGGTGGTAATGCGGTGGTGACTGCGGACCTAGTAGCGCGGTTTTATTTTGTTGGTTTTCGGAATGTGGCCAGGATTAAGTGGGCCGTGGCGGGGGGATGGTGGGGGGTCTCTCTTGTAGTGTCGGTAAAGGTGAAATTCTTGGACTGCCACCAGACGAACCAATGCAAAGGCATTTGCCAAGAATGTTTGTTTTCCCTGTTGGGGGAGGAGGGGGATGTTTTTGAGGCACTACGTGTCCTCTACACGTGTCCGTGGTTATATGCACCTTTACAGTAACCGCGTTGGTGGGAAATGGCCTCGCCGCCATCATGTCTTTGGGAAGCCTCTGTTTCCACACCCCGGAGACATACCATTAGCAGCGGTATAGGCAGAGCCCAGAATTCGTAACATTTCAGCCGTAGCATTTAGGACAGGCCCCACTAACATATCACTAGCAGCATTATAGCGGGAGCGCAGTCTTCGTTCCATGTCAGCAATAGTAGCACTCAAGACAGGCCCCACTAACATATCACTAGTAGCATTATAGCGGGAGCGCAGTCTTCGTTCCATGTCAGCAATAGTAGCACTCAAGACAGGCCCCACTAACATATCACTAGCAGCATTATAGCGGGAGCGCAGTCTTCGTTCCATGTCAGCAATAGTAGCACTCAAGACAGGCCCCAGTAACAATTCCGAAGCAGCATTATAGCGGGAGCGCAGTCTTCCTTCCATGTCAGCAATAGTAGCACTCAAGACAGGCCCCAGTAACAATTCCGAAGCAGCATTATAGCGGGAGCGCAGTCTTCGTTCCATGTCAGCAATAGTAGCACTCAAGACAGGCCCCACTAACATATCACTAGCAGCATTATAGCGGGAGCGCAGTCTTCGTTCCATGTCAGCAATAGTAGCACTCAAGACAGGCCCCACTAACATATCACTAGCAGCATTATAGCGGGAGCGCAGTCTTCGTTCCATGTCAGCAATAGTAGCACTCAAGACAGGCCCCACTAACATATCACTAGTAGCATTATAGCGGGAGCGCAGTCTTCGTTCCATGTCAGCAATAGTAGCACTCAAGACAGGCCCCACTAACATATCACTAGCAGCATTATAGCGGGAGCGCAGTCTTCGTTCCATGTCAGCAATAGTAGCACTCAAGACAGGCCCCAGTAACAATTCCGAAGCAGCATTATAGCGGGAGCGCAGTCTTCGTTCCATGTCAGCAATAGTAGCACTCAAGACAGGCCCCAGTAACAATTCCGAAGCAGCATTATAGCGGGAGCGCAGTCTTCGTTCCATGTCAGCAATAGTAGCACTCAAGACAGGCCCCACTAACATATCACTAGCAGCATTATAGCGGGAGCGCAGTCTTCGTTCCATGTCAGCAATAGTAGCACTCAAGACAGGCCCCACTAACATATCACTAGCAGCATTATAGCGGGAGCGCAGTCTTCGTTCCATGTCAGCAATAGTAGCACTCAAGACAGGCCCCAGTAACAATTCCGAAGCAGCAGTATAGCGGGAGCGCAGTCTTCGTTCCATGTCAGCAATAGTAGCACTCAAGACAGGCCCCAGTAACAATTCCGAAGCAGCAGTATAGTGGGAGCACAGTCTTCGTTCCATTTCAGTAGCTGCAGTATAGCCAAGGCCCAAGTTACATTTATGTAGCTAAAGTGTAGGCCAACCCCACACACACTTCTGTACCATGAGTGCAGGTGAAGAATATACAAATTGCTATGATTACACTGTAGGTGAGGGCCCCAAAAAATTGGTGTACCAACAGTACTAATGTACCTCAGTAAAAATTGGCCATGCCCAACCAAGATGGCAGGTGAAACCCATTAATCGCTTTGGTTAATGTGGCTTAAGTGGTAACTAGGCCTGGAGGCAGCCCAGTTTAACGAAAAATTGGTTCAAGTTAAAGTTTCAACGCTTTTAAGAGCATTGAGACATATAAAAATTGTTTCGAAAAATTAGATGAGTGAGCCTTGTGGCCCTAAGAAAAATTGCCCGTTCAGCGTGATTACCTGAGGTTTCAGGAGGAGGAGCAGGAGGAGGAGGAGGAGGAATATTATACACAGATTGATGAAGCAGAAATGTCCCCGTTTTGGATGGTGAGAGAGAACGTAGCTTCCATCCGCGGGTGCATAATACGTATTGCTTACGTATCGCTGCTGTCCGCTGGTGGAGAAGAGAAGTCTGGGGAAATCCAGGCTTTGTTCATCTTGATGAGTGTTAGCCTGTCGGCACTGTCGGTTGACAGGCGGGTACGCTTATCTGTGATGATTCCCCCAGCCGCACTAAACACCCTCTCCGACAAGACGCTAGCCGCAGGACAAGCAAGCACCTCCATGGCATACAGCACTAGTTCAGGCCACGTGTCCAGCTTCGACACCCAGTAGTTGTAGGGGGCAGAGGCGTCACCGAGGATGGTCGTGCGATCGGCTACGTACTCCCTCACCATCCTTTTACAGTGCTCCCGCCGACTCAGCCTTGACTGGGGAGCGGTGACACAGTCTTGCTGGGGGGCCATAAAGCTGGCCAGGCCC
The DNA here is from genome assembly GCF_035609145.1 of Eleutherodactylus coqui. NCBI lineage: Eukaryota > Metazoa > Chordata > Amphibia > Anura > Eleutherodactylidae > Eleutherodactylus > Eleutherodactylus coqui. The sequence goes on along the minus strand of NC_089847.1, from coordinate 65,761,130 downwards.
TTAAAGACTGTTGCACTGTCTGGGCTGTACATGCTGCTCGATCTACGCACCTCCCCTGCTACCTGGCCCTCGGAACTGCGCCTTCTGCCACTAGCGCTGTCGGATGGGAATTTTACCATCAGCTTGTCCGCCAGGGTCCTGTGGTATAGCAACACTCTCGAACCCCTTTCCTCTTCAGGAATGAGACTGGGAAGGTTCTCCTTATAGCGTGGGTCGAGCAGTGTGTACACCCAGTAATCCGTAGTGGCCAGAATGCATTGAATGCGAGGGTCACGAGAAAGGCATCCTAACATGAAGTCAGCCATGTGTGCCAGGGTACCTGTACGCAACACATGGCTGTCCGCACTAGGAAGATCACTTTCAGGATCCTCCTCCTCCTCCTCCTCCTCAGGCCATACACGCTGAAATGATGACAGGCAAGCAGCATGGGTACCGTCAGCAGTGGGCCAAGCTGTCTCTTCCCCCTCCTCCTCATCCTCCTCATCCTCCTCCTCCTCCTCCTGAACGCGCTGAGATATAGACAGGAGGGTGCTCTGACTATCCAGCGACATACTGTCTTCCCCCGGCTCTGTTTCCGAGCGCAAAGCGGCTGCCTTTATGGTTTGCAGGGAACTTCTCAAGATGCATAGCAGAGGAATGGTGACGCTAATGATTGCAGCATCGCCGCTCACCACCTGGGTAGACTGATCAAAGTTTCGAAGGACCTGGCAGATGTCTGCCAACCAGGCCCACTCTTCTGAAAAGAATTGAGGAGGCTGACTCCCACTGCGCCGCCCATGTTGGAGTTGGTATTCCACTATAGCTCTACGCTGCTCATAGAGCCTAGCCAACATGTGGAGCGTAGAGTTCCACCGTGTGGGCACGTCGCACAGCAGTCGGTGCACTGGCAGATTAAAGCGATGTTGCAGGGTGTGCAGGGTGGCAGCGTCCGTGTGGGACTTGCGGAAATGTGCGCAGAGCCGGCGCACCTTTACGAGCAGGTCTGACAAGCATGGGTAGCTTTTCAGAAAGCGCTGAACCACCAAATTAAAGACGTGGGCCAGGCATGGCACGTGCGTGAGGCTGCCGAGCTGCAGAGCCGCCACCAGGTTACGGCCGTTGTCACACACGACCATGCCCGGTTGGAGGCTCAGCGGCGCAAGCTAACGGTCCGTCTGCTCTGTCAGACCCTGCAGCAATTCGTGGGCCGTGTGCCTCCTATCTCCTAAGCTGAGTAGTTTTAGCACGGCCTGCTGACGCTTGCCCACCGCTGTGCTGCCACGCCGCGCGACACCGACTGCTGGCGACGTGCTGCTGCTGCTGACACATCTAGATTGCGAGACAGAGGTTGAGGAGGAGGAGGAGGAGGAGGGTGCTTTAGTGGAAGAAGCATACACCGCCGCAGATACCACCACCGAGCTGGGGCCCGCAATTCTGGGGGTGGGTAGGACGTGAGCGGTCCCAGGCTCTGACTCTGTCCCAGCCTCCACTAAATTCACCCAATGTGCCGTCAGGGAGATGTAGTGGCCCTGCCCGCCTGTGCTTGTCCACGTGTCCGTAGTTAAGTGGACCTTGCCACTAACCGCATTGGTGAGGGCGCGTACAATGTTGCGGGAGACGTGGTCGTGCAGGGCTGGGACGGCACATTGGGAAAAGTAGTGGCGACTGGGAACTGAGTAGCGCGGGGCCGCCGCCATCATAGCTTTGAAGGACTCCGTTTCCACAACCCTATACGGCAGCATCTCAAGGCTGATAAATTTGGCTATGTGGACGTTTAACGATTGAGCGTGCGGGTGCGTGGTGGCGTACTTGCGCTTGCACTCCAACACTTGCGCTAGCGACGGCTGGACTGTGCGGTGCGAGACATTGCTGGATGGGGCGGAGGTGAGGGTGTGGGTGCAGGCCATGAGATGGTTGTGCCTGTGTCCTGAGAGGGAGGTTGGATCTCAGTGGCAGGTTGGGGCACAGGGGGAGAGGCAGCGGTGCAAACCGGAGGCGGTGAACGGCCTTCGTCCCACCTTGTGGGGTGCTTGGCCATCATATGTCTGCGCATGCTGGTGGTGGTGAGGCTGTTGGTGGTGGCTCCCCGGCTGATCTTGGCGCAACAAAGGTTGCACACCACTGTTCGTCGGTCGTCAGGCGTCTCTGTGAAAAACTGCCAGACCTTAGAGCACCTCGGCCTCTGCAGGGTGGCATGGCGCGAGGGTGTGCTTTGGGAAACACTTGGTGGATTATTCGGTCTGGCCCTGCCTCTACCCCTGGCCACCGCACTGCCTCTTGCAACCTGCCCTGCTGATGCCCTTGCCTCCCCCTCTGAAGACCTGTCCTGAGTAGGCGTTGCACACCAGGTGGGGTCAGTCACCTCATCGTCCTGCTGCTCTTCCTCCGAATCCTCTGTGCGCTGCTCCCTTGGACTTACTGCCCTTACTACTACCTCACTGCAAGACAACTGTGTCTCATCGTCATCGTCCTCCTCACCCACAGAAACTTCTTGAGACAGTTGGCGGAAGTCCCCAGCCTCTTCCCCCGGACCCCGGGAACTTTCGAATGGTTGGGCATCAGTGACGATAAACTCCTCTGGTGGGAGAGGAACCACTGCTGCCCAATCTAAGCAGGGGCCTGAGAACAGTTCCTGGGAGTGTTCCCGCTCCTGAGCAGGTGTCATTGTTGTGGAGTGAGGAGGCTGGGAGGAAGGAGGAGCAGCAGACAGAGGATTCGGATTTGCAGCAGTGGACGGCGCAGAACTGTGGCTGGACGATAGGTTGCTCGAAGCACTTTCTGCCATCCAGGACAGGACCTGCTCACACTGCTCATTTTCTAATAAAGGTCTCCCGCGTGGACCCATTAATTGGGCGATGAATGTGGGGACGCCAGAAACGTGCCTCTCTCCTAATCGCGCAGCAGTCGGCTGCGACACACCTGGATCAGGAGCTCGGCCTGTGCCCACACCCTCACTTGGGCCTACGCGTCCTCGGCCACGTCCACGTCCACGTCCTCTAGGCTTACCCCTACCCCTCAGCATGCTGTATTACCAGTGATTTGATTTCCCAGGCAGGAAATAAATTGGCGCAAGCCTGCAGGCCAAATATAATTTCTTTTCCTTTTTTGCAAAGGGAAGCACCCACTGCGTATATTCAATGAACAAGAAGTTTAATATCTGTGGTGTGGCCCTCAAAAAGTGTCACACAACTATAGTGTAGCAGAGTTATTAACTCTAGCAGTGAGTAAAAGAAATGAAAAAGGAGGGTGGAGCAAGACCCAGTGAGGGTAGTGGAATATTTATGGAGTACACAGAGTTTTCAATGATTGAGTATTTTGAATGGTGGAGGTGCTGCCAACCAGATGACGCTCCACCAGTGTGGGTGTAAGTGTAGCAAAAAGGATGTGAAAAGAACTGGTATGGAGGCGCAACACTCTAAGCTACTAGAAGATGTATATCAAAGTCCAATGTGTGATGGTGAAAGCACTTTATTATTTTTTCAGAAATTAAAAACCAGCAATGGAATACGCGTTTCGGGGAAGAACCCCTTCGTCAGTTCGGCTGGATAGGACAACAGGATGCCTAGGGGTGACACGATTCCAAAGATATATAGGATGTGTCGGAGGTCCTGTGTGCAGGAGGACGGGGGAGAAAAAAGCACTTTTCTCCCCCGTCCTCCTGCACACAGGACCTCCGACACATCCTATATATCTTTGGAATCGTGTCACCCCTAGGCATCCTGTTGTCCTATCCAGCCGAACTGACGAAGGGGTTCTTCCCCGAAACGCGTATTCCATTGCTGGTTTTTAATTTCTGAAAAAATAATAAAAAAGTGCTTTCACCATCACACATTGGACTTTGATCTACATCTTCTAGTAGCTTAGAGCATTAACTCTAGCAGAGCAGGTATTTGCCAGTCAGGAAAGACAATGGCGCAAGCCTGCAGTAAACCGTAGCTGGTTGCGTCTGATTTTTGTACGTTGTCCACGCAGCACACACGTACACGGAGACCTTAGGACTGACACAGGCAGGCCAAATATAATTTTTTGTCCTTTTTAGCAAAGGGAAGGACCCACTGCGTATATTCAATGAACAATAACTGTGTTGTGGCCCTGCCTACACAATTCTGTCCCTGTAGTATCAATGGAGGGTGCAATGCTCTGCACAGACGATTTTTAGAAAGAAAAAAAAATGCAACACTGCTAACAGCAGCCAGCACAGTACTGCACACGCTTAAATTTGGCCCTAGAAAGGACCGTTGAGGTTCTTGAAGGCTACACTCACTCCTAACACTCTCCCTGCCTATACACCACTTCTGTGCCTAATACCGGGTGCAATGCTCTGCACTGCCGATTTTGAGGAAAAAAAACAACAAAAAACACTGCTAGCAGCAGCCTGCACACAGGTAGATGTGGCCCTGAGAAGGACCGTTGGGGTTCTTGAAGCCTACACTGACTCCTAACGCTCTCCCTACAGCAGCACCAGCACGATAGTACTTTCCCTCAGCTAACTCACAAGGCATGTGTGGCGAGCCGCGGGAGGGGCCGACTTTTATACTCGGGTGACATCAGATCTCCCCAGCCACTCACAGCAGGGGGGTGGTATAGGGCTTGAACGTCACAGGGGGAAGTTGTAATGCCTTCCCTGTCTTTCAATTGGCCAGAAAAGCGCGCTAACGTCTCAGACAGGAAACTGAAAGTAACCAGAACACCGCGTGGTGCTCGTTACGAGTAACGAGCATCCCGAACACCCTAATATTCGCACGAATATCAAGCTCGGACGAGTACGTTCGCTCATCTCTAATCAGCAGCATTAAAAAAAAATTAAAAAACACATTCTAGGGAAAATGTTCAGATTGATGTGCTCCAAACAATTCACATGACATGACTTTTGAAATGAACAGTTACATTTGCAGGCATTAATCACTTTTGCATTTTCTCAGGGACTTGGGACAAGAAACTATACTTGTACTCTTTGCTCTTCCTTCCAGCTTTTCCCCTAGCTGTGCCTATGACTGGCTGACTTAGTTTCCATCCTACTCTTAGCTTCTCCTCTTTGCCATTTTGATCTCCTTCTTTTCTTTTCCCACTGATGCTCTCAACTGACCAGTTCTTGCTATTGAGTACTCATACTTTAGATGGGGCTGGCCCTACGATGACTTGGCAGAATCATAGACTGGTAGAGTTGGAAGGGACCAACACGGTCAACTGGTCCAACTAACTCCCTGCTCAGTGCAGGATTCACTAAATCATCCCAGACAGATATTTGTCCACCCATAAAATAGACATGTGTGCCAAAATAGAAGTAGAAAGAAAGAACAAAGACAAAAAATTCAGTAGAAAATTAGAGGAGCAAGGGACACTGATCACAAACTAAAATGTTTTTACACAAAGGCACAGAGCATGCAAAACAAACAAGGAGAATTGGAGCTCCTAACACAGGAAGAGAAATATGAGGTCGTAGGCATCACAGAAACTTGGTGGAATGATACATAGACTCAGACTGGGAAAGTTGGAAGGGACCTCCAGGGTCATCGGATCCAACCCTCTGCTCAGTGCAGGATTCACTAAATCATCCTAGACAGATATTTGTCCAGCCTTTGTGTGAACACTTCTATTGAATGAGAACTCACCACCTCCCATGGTAACCTGTTCCACTCATTGATCACCCTCACTGTCAGAAAGTTTTTTCTAATATCCAATTTTTGTTTCCTCCCTTTCAGTTTCATACCATTGCTTCTAGTCTTTCCTTGTGCAAATGAGAATAGGGCTGATCCCTCTGCACTGTGACATAATGCATTTTTTGTGTCTTTCAATATTTATTTTCTTAGGGAAAACAATCGTAGTATTACACAATAAAAAAAGCTGTTTTTCTATTCACTTCAATAGCAAAATAATCATGTTTCAGTATCATCTATATATATATATAAAATTGAATGTATGTCTGTGTGTGTGTCTGTCTGTCTGTCTGTCCTTTATGCGCTACTACACCATTCATCCGATCGCCATGAAACTTTGGGAAGTTGTTGAGTACACTCCTGGGAAGATTATAGGCATAGTACATTTATGCTACGATAAACGGCGCGCGTGCGTGCGTCGTCGACAGTTACGACCCCCCCCCACGTAGATCGTTCGATTTCCATCATTGCCACTAATTCTCTCCCTCCCCGATATCGTAGAAACATGAAATTTGGCCCGAGCATTGATTATGTCATAAATAGGAAAAGTTAATGGGTCCCAACTCGATTATTCAATTCTAAGCGCCAAAGAATTAGCGTCCAAATTTTACGTACGGAATCTAATTTTCTCACCTCCCAATGTCATAGAAACTTAAAATTTGGCACGAGCATTGATTATGTCATAAATAGGAAAAGCTAATGGGTCCCAACTCGATTATTCAATTCTATGCGCAAAAGAGTTAGCGTCCAAATTTTGCGTACGGAATGTAATTTTCTCACATAGAAACTTGAAATTTGGCACGGGCATTGAATATGTCATAAATAGGAAACGCTAATGGGTCCCAACTCGATTATTCAATTCTATGCGCAAAAGAATTAGCGTCCAAATTTTACGTACGGAATCTAATTTTCTCACATAGAAACTTGAAATTTGGCACGGGCATTGAATATGTCATAAATAGGAAAAGCTAATGGGTCCCAACTCGATTATTCAATTCTATGCACCAAAGAATTAGCGTCCAAATTTTACGTACGGAATGTAATTTTCTCACATAGAAACGTGAAATTTGGCACGGGCATTGAATATGTCATAAATAGGAAAAGCTAATGGGTCCCACCTCGATTATTCAATTCTATGCGCCAAAGAATTAGCGTCCAAATTTTGCGTACGGAATGTAATTTTCTCACTTTCCGGTGTCATAGAAACGTGAAATTTGGCACGAGCATTGATTATGTCATAAATAGGAAACGTTAATGGGTCCCAACTCGATTATTCAATTCTATGCGCCAAAGAATTAGCGTCCAAATTTTGCGTACGGAATGTAATTTTCTCACATAGAAACTTGAAATTTGGCACGGGCATTGAATATGTCATAAATAGGAAATGCTAATGGGTCCCAACTCGATTATTCAATTCTATGCGCCAAAGAATTAGCATCCAAATTTTACGTACGGAATGTAATTTTCTCGCTTCCCAATGTCATAGAAACTCGAAATTTGGCACGAGCATTAATTATGTCATAAATAGGAAAAGCTTATGTGTCCCATCTCGATTATTCAATTCTATGCACAAAAGAATTAGCGTCCAAATTTTACGTCCGGAATCGAATTCTCTCGCTTCCCAATGTAATAGAAACTTGAAATTTGACATGAGCATTGATTATGTCATAAATAGGAAAAGCTTATGGGTCCCAACTCGATTATTCAATTCTAGGCGCAAAAGAATTGGCGTCCAAATTTTACGTACGGAATCTAATTTTCTCGCTTCCCAATGTCATAGAAACTTGAAATTCGGCACGAGCATTGATTATGTCATAAATAGGAAAAGCTAATGGGAAGTTGTTGAGTACACTCCTGGGAAGATTACTGGCATAGTACAACTATCCTACGATAGGTGGCGCGCGTGCGAGCGTCCTCGACAGTTATGCCCCCCCAGACAAAGATCGTTTGATTTCCATCTCAAGCACAAAAGCAAAAGGCATTACGAGCAACGGGATGCGTGTTCAACTACAAAATGATGCATCCGCCGAACGTTTCGCAAGACAATTGCTGGATATTGAGAATGCTGAGGTAAAATAAAAGCTGCGCTGTGATTGGTTGCTATATATTATACTGTTAAGGTAAAATGAATGCTGCGCTGTGATTCGTTGCTATTTTTTATATTGCTGAGGCAGAATAAAAGTTGCGCTGTGATTGGTTGTTATTTCTCTTACTGCTGACGTAACATGAAAGCTGCGCTGTGATTGGTTGCTATATAATATGCCGCTGAGGTAACATGAAAGCTGCACTGTGATTGGTTGTTATATTTTATACTGCTGAGGTAACATATAAGCTGCGCTGTGATTGGGTTTATATATTATAAAGCTGAGGTAACATGAAAGCTGCGCTGTGATTGGTTGTTATATATTATACCACTGAGGTAACCTAAAAAAACTGCGCTGTGATTGATTGTTATCTAGATATATAAAAACGAATGTATGTCTGTCTGTCTTCGCAGCAACGCGCGACGGGTAAGCTAGTGTACTATAAAAACAAGTGTTGTTTTTTTTCTTAGTAGTAACCATTTTATATTTGTATTTTTTTTTGTAAACTAGTGAAACTAAGAAACCACAAACTATACTAAGAAAAAAAACTGTTTTATTGAAAAGCACTCAGTAACTGGAGACATTTTGTATATAAAATGTTTCTATAGACAACCAAAAAAAAAGCTGGTTAGTCAATAAAAAAGGGCATTGAAGTAATACTTTGGGCTATTGCAACAAAGACCTTTTGTCCTTTTAGTTACTGACAGATGTTCAAAAGCTTGCTATGCCAGCCAAAAAGAGAGAAAACATGGTAATTAACAGACAAGCAGTTTTATAATTTTTCTTTTTTAAGAACTTTTTATACCCAACCAAAATAGACCTGCTAAGTCAAAAGAATGTGCCCACCTATTATTGCAGATATTAAAATGCCTGCTATGCCAGCCAAAAGAGAAAAAAAACTGCCAAAAAGTACACAAGAAATGTGTGTAGATGCCTCTTTGCTTCACTGCTACTCCAGATCGTTTGAAATGTCTTTTTTATGCTATCCCAGGAGTAACATCTCCTCTCAGACTGCTCTGCAGGTCAATGGTGTTTTGGTGCTGGAGCAGTTTTTTATATCGAGATTGTCAAATCCATACATTAGCTGAGTGATACGCACTGGCAGTAGAGTCCGTCCCCCTCCCAAGGTCCTTTACAGTAGTGTCAGCATGTCAGTGCTGTGTGCAGAAGCATTGGCTGTGGCTCCTTGGCAAAGGGAAGATGAGGGAATTGGGAATGTAGATTGATTTTATTTAGCAGTATCCACCAATCATCTGTGTGTGATCAACCTGTTGATCACACCTTACCTCTGCTCTAGACTATCAGGGAATTCCTGATAGTATATAAAGGCATTTTTCTTCTGTAGACCACTAGGGGTATTGACATTAAGCTACCTTAGCGCACAAGAGAAGCTTTAATGAGGGCAAAGCTGGAATAGTAGACAAAAATAGACAAGAAATTAGTCCTAATCAATAACTGCTCATGTCATGAGTATACCACAGGGCAATTTAAAGCATGCGGATGTGATTTTATTATTATTTTTCCCGGCCTACGGATTACACATGCTGGAAGAAATCTCAGCATGCTCCATTCTTTCTGCGGATCCCGCAGGGACAGCTTCCTTCCGTTGAAGTAAATGAAAGCCATCATATCCGAGGCACAGCTGTCACTGTGGCTGTTCCACGGATCCGCGGCAGAGCAGGAGCTTAAAAAAGGAAAAGCTTGGCGCATACACACGGCATGCCACTGTTGTGCCGAGCACATCCATTGGACAGAAGAAAGAAGATCCAGCCATGATAGAGGAGAGCCCCGCAGTGTCCAGACAGGTTAGTAAAGTGTCATTTTTGGCCTCATGGCTGCGGGTACGGGTGGAAACCGCTGCGGGATTCCACAATTGGAAATCATGCGTGTCCGTGGACAGGAGGCCGAACAGAGATTGGAAATCCAGGAAGATAATATACGTATTCCAGGTGAATTTTGGAAAGAGTGAAAAGTCGCCGTGAGTAAGAAGATTGCTCAATTAAGCTGGATTTAGCTGCTTGGAGGACATTGCCAGAATGAAAATTGGAGCTCCAAGAAGACCATTTGCAGTGCATTCTGGAAAGAGGAAAGAGTCACTGTGAATAGGAAGATTGCTGGGTCTAGCTGCTTGGAGGATAATTTGTATATTTGTGGTGCATTCTGTAAAGCAGGGGTCCCCAACCGCCGGGCCGCGGCCCGGGGCCGGGCCGTTGGGTGCTTAGCGCCGGTCCGCGGCACCGCCGGGAACTTTTACTCTAAACACAAGGCCCGCCTTGTGCTATGTGGCCCGCGGCGTGCCGACGCCGCTGACCACCGAAGCGATTACCAGCGAGGGCGCCGCAGCTCCCCGCTGGTAATCGCGCTGATGCCGGCGCACACTGACGTCTGTGCAGCCAGGATACTCTTCCCCGAGTCCCCTGCTCATTAGTTCCGCAGGAGAGGACTCGGGGAGGAAGCGTTCCGGGCTGCACACTGACGTCCGGGCAAGCAGAGAGAGAGCGACAGCAGGGAGGAGGTAAGTATATGGGTTGGGGGGCTACTTATTACAGGGGAAGGGGCTGCCAATTACTGGGAGGGCTGGTTATTACTGGGGGCTACTTATTACAGGGGAAGGGGCTGCCTATTACTGGGGGGGGGGGGGGGCTGGTTATTACTGGGGGCTACTTATTACAGGGGAAGGGGCTGCCTATTACTGGGGGGCTACTTATTACAGGGGAAGGGGCTGCCAATTACTGGGAGGGCTGGTTATTACTGGGGGCTACTTATTACAGGGGAAGGGGCTGCCTATTACTGGGGGGGGGGGGGGCTGGTTATTACTGGGGGCTACTTATTACAGGGGAAGGGGCTGCCTATTACTGGGGGGGCTGGTTATTACTGGGGAAGGGGCTGCCTATTACTGGGGGGGCTACTTACTACTGGGAGACCTGCTTATTACAGGGGGGACCTGCTTATTACTGGGGGGTTGCTTACTGGGGAGGGGGGAGGGCTACTTATTACAGGGGAAGGGGCTGCTTATTACTGGGGGGGGGCTACTTATTACAGGGGAAGGGGCTGCCTATTACTGGGGGGCTGCCTATTACGGGGGGGCTGCCTATTACTGGGGGGGGGGACCTGCTTATTACTGGAGGGGTTGCTTACTGGGGGGGCTGCTTATTACTGGGGGGGGGGCTACTTATTACAGGGGAAGGGGCTGCCTATTACTGGGGGGCTGCCTATTACGGGGGGGCTGCCTATTACTGGGGGGGGGGACCTGCTTATTACTGGAGGGGTTGCTTACTGGGGGGGCTGCTTATTACAGGGGAAGGGGCTGCCTATTACTGGGGGGGGGGGCCCTGCTTATTACTGGGGGGAACCTGCTTATTACTGGGGGGGGGGGGGTTCTTATTACAGGGGAATGGGGTTGCTTATTACTGTGGGGGCTGGTTATTACTGGGGGGGGGGACCTGCGTATTACTGGGGGGGGCTGCTTATTACTGGGGTGGGGACTACTTATTACAGGGGAAGGGGCTGCCTATTACTAAGGAGGCTGCCTATTACTTGGGGGGGGGGCGCTGCCTATTACTTGGGGGGGGGGCCCTGCCTATTACAGGGGGTGGGGCGCTGCCTATTACTGGGGGGGGGACCTGCTTATTACTGGGGGGGGGACCTGCTTATTACAGGGGGAGGGGCTGCTAATTACTGAGAGGTGGGGGCTGTGTATTACTGAGGGATGGGGGCTGTCTATTACTGGGGGGGGGGGGGAGATAAATTATATGCTGCCCTATGTGTGTTCTGGGGGGGGGGGGATTATACACTACCCTATGTGTGTACTGCCAGGACATTCTAATGTCATAACTAAATAAGAATGCACTAAACTCCAACCCCCTTCATAACCCCGCCCCCTTCATAACCCCGCCCCTATAACCAAAGCTCCGCCCATGTCCCACCCAACCCTGCCGGGCCTTGTAAAAATGGTCTTGCTTGAAGCCGGTCCCTGGTGCCAAAAAGGTTGGGGACCACTGCTGTAAAGAGTCCCTGATAGTGGGAAGATTGCTGGGTTCAGCCAAAACCAGCTGCTTGGAGGCCATCGCCAGAACAGGCATTGGATCTCAAGGAAGAAAATTTGCATGTTTGTGATGCATTCTGGAAGAAGTGCTGGTAGCGGGAAGCTTAGCCGCAACTAGCTCCTTAGGGGACATCGCCAAAACAGGCATTGGAGCTCCAGGAAGGCAATTTGCATATTTGTGGTGTACTCTGGGAAGAGTGCTGGGTGTAGCTGGGTCTACCTTCTCAGAAGACATTGCCAGAAAAAGTATTGGAGCTCCAAGAAGAGCATTTGCATATTTGCGGTGTTTCCTGGGAAGAGTGAAAAGTCGCTTTGAGTTGGAAGTTGCTCTGTATTGACATCACTAGATTATGAATTGGAACTACAGGAAAACAGTTTGCATATATTTATAACGCAATCTGGAAAGATTACTGGGTAAAGCTTCTTGGAGGACATAGCTATAAAAGGCATTGGACCCCCAGAAAGACAATTTGAATTTTTGCGTTGCACTTTGGGAAGATTTCTGGGTTTGGCTGGGTCTAGCTTCTTGGAGTAAATTTCTGCAAAAGGCATAGGAAGACAATTTGCATATTCGCGGTGTATTCTAAGAAGAGTGACGCGTTTAACAGGGTATGGTTGCACGAGGACATTGCCAGAACAGGGATTGGAGTTCTAGTAAAGCAGTTTGCATATTCCCAATGCATATAGGGAACTCGAAGAGTCGCTGTGAACGGTAACATTACTGGGTTTAGCTGTGTCTAGCTGCTCAGATGTCATTGCCAGAAAAGGGATTGGTGCTCCAGGAAGACAATTTGTATATTTGTAGTGCACTCTGGGAACAGTGCTGGGTTTAGCTTTTTGGAGAACATCGCCAGAAAAGGGATTGGAGCTCTTAGAAGACAATTTGCATATCCCTGGTGCATTCTGGGAAGAGTGCTGGGTTTAGCCAGGTATGGATGCTTGAAGGACATCGCTAGAAGATGAATTGGAGCTTTAGGACAGCAATTTGCATATACCTAAGGCATTCTAAGAAAAGATGCTGTGAACGTCAAAATTGCTGGGTTCAGCTGGGTCCAGCTGCTCGGAAGACTATTTGCAGGACATTCTGGGAAGAGTGCTGGGTCTAGCTGCTTGGAACACATCACCAGAACAGGAATTGGAAAGAAAATTTGAATATTTGCGGGGCACTCTGGGAAGAGTGCTGGGTTTAGCCTGATCTAGCTTCTCAGAGTACATCCCCAGAACAGGGATTGGGGCTCCAGGAAGGCAATTTGCATATTCATGATAGAGTCTGGAAAGAGGACCAGGTTTGGCCAGGTCTAGCTGCTCAGACACCATCACTAAAACAGGGAATTTAGCTCCAGGTAAATAATTTGAATATTTGCAGTGCATTCTGGGAAGTGAAGAGTCACTGAGTGGGAAAATTGCCACGTGTAGCTGCTTGGAGGACATCATCAGAACAGGGATTGGATCTCCAGGAAGACAATTTGCATATTAGCAATGCTTTGTGTGAAGATGACAGAGTTTAGCTGGGTCTAGCTGCTTGGAACTCTTCACCAGAACAGGGATTGGATCTCCAGAAAGACAATTTGAAATCTCAGAGGTGAGGAAAAAAATGTACAAAGACATAACACACAGAATAAGAGTCAAATATGCATCACCTGATACTGCAGGGCAGGCTCAATCACCATATTCTCTAGTAGCAAGCAGAAAACCAGATTGCAATATCAGGGAGCTAAATGTTCAGTGCAGACTAATGTGTAGCCATCAAACCCAACCCAAGATTGGGGGTGGGGTGACTGCAGACAACATAGTCTGCACATATGAACTGATTACCAAGGATGTCAGCCATTCATTCATCTGGACCTGGAAACCTGAATTCATTTAAGTTAGCTAAGTGTTCCTTTACCAGCTCTCTGCTTATAGATAGCCTACATTATTTTCTTCCTTCAAGAGCACAGGGAACATCAGTTGATGTTGCATTAACTTTCTGAGAGAAAACAAATATAAAATAGGAATAACGTTCGGCCTTTCTCAATATCATGTTTAAGCAATTCAGCATTTTCATCATGTAAATATCCTATAGCATCTTTGCTTTTTCTTTCGGTTTTGACATCACCCCAAATCTTTTTTTTTTAATTGTTTTTAGCCTCTGTTGCAAGCCTCATTATTAGGCCTTAGTCAGACGGGCGTTTTTTCGCGCGATTTGCGGATCGCATGACGGATGCGCATCCGCAAATCGCGTGACCGGTGCGTGCAAGTCGCCCGAAAATCTGCTCCTAGCCGCGTTTCATTAGAAACGGGCCGGAGCTGTCCAGCGCATTGCATTCAATGGAGACGGCAATAGAGCCGCCTCCATTTAAAGCAATGCGCTGCGGGCGAGCCCGGGATGAATTGTCGGTAAGGGCTTAAATATATAAGCCCTTCCCTGCAATTCATCCTAAAATGTGTTAAAATAAAAAAAATTGTATACTCACCTTCTCCCGGCAGCCGGAGCTCCGCGCGGCCGTCCTGCAGTGGGTGTGAAGGGGGTGTGAGTCAGACCTGCCCCCTGATTGGCTCAGCGCTGAGCCAATCAGAGGCATGCCTCACTCACACCCATTCATGAATTCATGAATGGATGTGAGTCAGACCTGCCCCTGATTGGCTCAGCGCTGAGAGGCAGCAGTCACTCACCCATTCATGAATTCATGAATGGGTGTGTGAGTGAAACCGGCCTCTGATTGGTCAGGGCTGTGACCAATCAGAGACAGATCATTCAGCAGGCGGGGATTTTAAAGCCCCGCCGGCTGAATAGTGCCGAGAAGCAGTTCAGGAGAACTGACAGCGGACGCGGCTGGACTCCGGCTGCAGCGGAAAGGTGAGTATACAATTTTTTTTTATTTTAACACATTTTAGGATGAATTGCAGGGAAGGGCTTATATATTTAACCCCTTCCCGACAATTCACCCCACGCACGCCGGCAGCCCATTGCTTTCAATGGAGCGGCTGTATTGCCGCTCCATTGAATTCAATGGGCAAACATCGTTCTTCTCTGCCACAGCTGTTACAGCTGTGGCAGAGAAGAATGATTTGTCTTCTATATGTTCTCAATGGGGTCGGCGCTGCTGCCGCCGGCCCCATTGAGCGCATATACAGAAGAGAACAGGAATCGCAGATAGGTGCGATCTGCGATTTTTTGTTCTATAATTTATCGGACGAGCGCATAAAAAGCGCTCATGTGTCCGATACCATTGCAAAGCAATGGTTTTATAAAATCGCCGGACGCATGCGCATGCGCAAATCGCGGCTAAAAACGCCCGTCTGACTAAGGCCTTAGTGAGTTCTTTTCGGTGATAGCTGTTGCAAGCCTCAATTCATTATTAGCTTTAGCTTTTCTGACACTTGCCCTACAGTTTCTGCAGACCGCATTATATTCTTCTTTAGATATTTCCCCCTCTTTCTATTTGATAAACACATTTTTCTTCCTTTTTACCATGTCTGCAAGTTCTGTGTTCATCCATCCTGGTCTCTTCAAATGCTTCCCATTCTTTCTTCTTTTAGGGATTGTCAACAATTGTGTTTTGAGAATCTCATTTCGCAAAATTTCCGATCCTTCTTGGACGTTTCTGTTCTAAGAACCTCCATCCATTGGATCCATCCTACCCTCTTTCTGAGTCCATTAAAATCTGCCTTTCTGAAATCCAACCTTGAGATCTGAGTCTTCTCAGGTCTTCCTCCTCTTGTAAGGTAAAAGTTTAAAGATTGCATCATCACTGCCTCCTAAGGTCCCAGCCACCCTTACTTCCTCAAACATTTCCTCCCTGCTGCTTAGAATTAGGTGCAAGATAGCAGATCTCCTTGTTTTCTCTTCTGCCTTTTGGAAGATAAAGCTGACAGCAAGAGCAGATAAGAATTTGTTGGATCCATTACTTTTACCTGGGAGAGATTCCCAACAAATATCTGGATAATTAAAATCTCCCATGATTGCTTTGTTATACTTTTTTGAGAGCTTGGCCATCTGATATAAAAAAAAAAGAGTTCATCCATATCTTCTGCTTGTCCAGGTGGCCTATAGTAAATGTCTACAATGGTGTCCTTACTGTTCTCTCCTTGTATTCTTACCCAAACAGTTTCTACAGAATTACCATTCTCTAAAGCTTGAATCTCTGTGGAGTTGTATACTTTCCTAACATACAACGCCTTACCACCTCCTCTTTTATTAGGTCTGTTTCTGATAGATAAGTTGTATCCTTCAAGCCTTGTATTCCAATCATGTGTATCATCCCATCAAGTTTCTATGATGCCTATGACATCATATTTCTCTTCCTGTGTTAGGAGCTTCGATTCTCCTTGTTTGTTTCCCATGCTCTGTGCATTTGTGTAGAATCATTTTAGTTTGTGATCGGTGTCTCTTGCTCCTCTACTTTCCTTCTGAATATTTTGTCTTCGTTCTTTCTTTCCACTTCTAATAGCAAGGCTCTCAATTGTTTTATTCATTATGCAGCATAAGAGAGAATGGGGGAGCTCTATTGTTGATGGGAACAAAGGGGAGTGTTTTTACTGATGGAGGGCAGAAGCGGTAACATTATTACTGACAGGACAACAGGGAAGAGCACTATTAATGGTTGGGCAATAAGGTGGATCATAGGACAGGGCAACAAGGAGCAGCATTATTATTAATGGGGCAACAAGGGGGGATTTTTAATGATTGGGCAATATAACAAAGCATTTTAAATAATTGGGCAATGGGAGGGAGCATTATTCTTGATGAGGGCATAAAGGGGGGCAGTATTACTACTTGGGCCACTGAGACAGGTGCTGTTACTATTGGGCCCATTTAGAAGGGGCGCTTTTAGCGCGGGATGTCCCGCGCTAACATTTTTTCCAAAAGGGGCCCCAAGGCTGAAAAGGTTTGGAAACACTGTTCTAGGCAATAAATTGAGTGACCGGTCAGGCAAGGTCAAAGTTCCAATATTAGGTCTAGCGGTGCTGTTGTGAGTTAGCCAACAGCGCCGCTAGGGAGAGTCAGGGCTCTTTCACATTGAATCACAGCAAGATATTCCCCTCCGAATCCATGTGGACACCCCTGGATTTGAAGCATTTTCACATGGAAACAGGCTCACATGCCTGCGGGGCTGAAGAAATCCCCTGGTGTGGCTGTCATGTTCTCCCATTGTTTTCATTGGGTCGGCACTGCTGAAAATATTGGGCGATATAGCAAAAGGAAAGGACATGCTGCGTTTTTTTCCCCCCTACACAGCATTCCAACTCTGTGCCATGCTGGGGGAAAAAAATGTAAAAAAAATAAAAATAAAAAATAAAAAAAAATAAAAAATCGCAAATGAAGATGAATCCATTTTATGTTCGCAAAGCAAACATCACGTCAGTCTAGTTGCTAAAAAAATGGACAGGCTTCCATTAAAAGAAGAAAAGTGGCAGCATAAAAGGGTGCAAAAGTAATAAAAGACTTTATTCTTCCATGCCAAAGTCAAACAGCTACGTTTCGACCATGTGGGCCTTTGAGCTAGACAAAGACCCACAGGGTCTAAATGTAGCTGTTTAATCTTCCATGTCAAAGTCTTTTACTACTTTTGCACCCATTTATGCTGGCACTCTTCTTTTGGATTTGCTGTAGGAACGATTGTTTAAGTTCCTAAGTGGCTGTTGCATTATTCCAGTCCTACCCAATTTGGGTCTAATAATGTGCTGCTCGTAAGCTTTCTTTTCTGCAGGCTTCCTTTATGAGGCAGACTGAACATGAGTGCCATACAGGAAGGCAAAGGACACCAGAGGCAAAGGTTGACCCAGATGAATGCAAAAAAAACAAACAATGAGGTACAAGCCAATTTTCCCCATTTAAGGGATTAAAATTCCTTCCTGACTCCAGTCTGGCAATCTGAATAATCCCAGCATCATCGACCTTTCTAAAGTTATTAATGATCATGACATGTAATATTGTATCACTCAAGAAAAGTGTCTAGGCTCCTCTTAGACTCTTTTATTGAATTTACCATCACTACATGCTCAGACAGAGAGTTACATAGTCTCACTGCTCTTACAGTAAAGAACCCCCCTCTATGTCGGTGTAAAAACCTTCTTTCCTCTACACATAGAGTTACATTCACAGTCCTGGGTATAAATAGATGATGGAAGAGATCTCTGCATTGTCCTGATATGTTTATACATAGATATTGGGTTGCCCCTCAACCATCTTTTTTCTCAACTAAAAAAAACTCAGTTTTGATAACCTCTCTGGTTATTTGAGTTCACCCATTCCATATATTACTTTAGTTGCCCACCTTTTGTACCCGCTCGAGCTCTGATATATCCTTCTTGAGTACTGGTGCCAAAAACTGTACATAATATTCCATGTGTGGTCTGACTAGTGACTTGTAAAGAAGAACCATGTTCTTGTCATGTGCCCCTATACCTCTTTTAATGCACCCCATGATCCTTTCTGCCTTGGCAGCAGATTAACTGTAAGATTAACTGGTTGCTCCAGTTAATCTTACAGTTAACTAAGCCCCCCCCCCCCCCCAAGTCCTTTTCCATGTCAGTGTTTCCCAGTGTTTTCCCATTTATTGTTTAATGGTGACATGTATTTTCCTTTCCCATATGCATAACCTTACATTTGTCAGTGTTAAACCTCATTTGTCATTTTTCTACCCAAGCCTCCAACTTATCTAGATCCATTTGCAACTGCATTCTGCCCTTTCTTATGTTAATTACTATAGATAGCGCTACAGCTGGCGGGTGTGGGCCCACTGTGCCAACTTACCAGCTAGGCCGTGATCCAGAACCGGTGAGGTTAGCAGCTGATCCCGGTGGACGGAGGTATTGGAGCGCGATGCTGCAAGTCCATCCGATATGTGAGCAGAAGTACCAACAAATGACACGTAGTACCAGCAAGGAGCTCTTGCCCTAAACTAAACAGGGTTAGGGAAAAGCCTTGCTTAGAAGCAGGGCGATCATTCTGACGAGAACGACCCCACGGTCATCACCTGGAGTCTGCCTATCCCTGACAGGGCACAGGAAAGATAAATTGAAAAACAGAAAAAAACGTGAATACAGTAAACACAAACAGTAGAGACTTACCACAGAGAGGAGGACAATACAAAGACAGAAGGGTACTAGGCATAGAGCAAGTAAGGATGTGGCAACAGGAACCAGGCTGGATGATTGAAGGAACATACACCAGTACTAAGGCAATGGGACTGAGCTCCCAGCTCAGCTAAATAGTAAGGCAATTGTTGATGGTTTTCTGCTGAATTGGAACACTGAAAGGAGTAACCCTTGCATTGCTGATAAGAAGTGAACAGGTTAACAGAAGTTCAGGTTACCATGGGAACAGGCAGGACAACTTCATCTGCTGGAAATAACAGAAGAAAGGCCTGATACATCGCTTTGTATCATCTGCAAATATCGATATTTAAAAAGAACCCCCTGTGGTACCCCACTAGTAACAATGATTCAATTAATAACCATCCTCTGCTTTCTATCACTGAGCCAGTTACTTACCCACTTACACACATTCCCGCCCAGACAAGATCCAATGACTCTACCTGGTCCAGTCTAGAACCTCCCATTCTAGAAGCTGATCAGGTTGGTTTGTCAGGAGCGATCTCTCATAAACCCTTGCTGATACAGTTATACAGTCATTTTCCTTGAGGTACTCCAGGATAGCATCTGTTAGAAACCATTCATTGATTAGCCGCCAGCCTACCACAGTGGCTGGTGCTGCTACATTTTATTTTCTGTTCCTGCATGGGTTCTGGTGGGGTGTGAATGCTGCTTAATTGAAGCTTCAGTTTATAGGATACTCTATCCTTCACCCTTAATAAAAACTTTACCTTAAGGCTGGATTCACACGAACATATATCAGCTCGGTTTTCACGCCGGCCGATATACGTCGTCTCTCTCTGCAGGGGGGAGGCTGGAAGAGCCAGGAGCAGTGCTCTGAGCTCCTCCCCCTCTGTGCCTCCTCTCCGCCTCTCAGCACTATTTGCAATGGGGAGAGGCGGGACGGGGGCGGGGCTAATTCTCGGAATTAAGCCCCGCCCTGTCCCAACTCCTTTCATTGCAAATAGTTCAGAGGGGCGGGGAGAGTGTGGAGAGGAGGCAGAGAGGGGGCGGGAGCTCAGTTCCTGCTCCTGGCTCTTCCATCCCCCCCTGCAGATGAGGACGATGTATATCGGCTCAGCGTGAAAACCGAGCCGATATATGTTCGTGTGAATCCAGCCTTAGACTGACAGGGTTTTGTTGCAGCAACTTTTTGAACAGTGCTGCTTATTTTTTGGTTCCTGATGAAACCATTTACTATGGTGGAAACGCGTCGAACCCTTGATTAATAATTTTCCGTTACCAACTCTGCACTTCCAGCTCTGAGAGGGTTAAAGGGGTTGTCCCGCAAAAGCAAGTGAAGTTAAACACTTCTGTATTTTGTAATATACATCGTGCATTAACCCCTTCATGACATGGCCTATTTTGGGCTTAAGGACGCAACAATTTTTGGCGGATTTTCTTCTCCGTGTATCAAAAGCCATAACTTTTTTATTTTTCCGTCGACGCGGCCGTATGAGGGCTTGTTTTTTGCGTGGCGAACTGTAGTTTTTATTGATGCCAATTTTGGGTACATAGACTATATTGTAAAATGTATTTATTTTTTTTTAATGATAGCAGAGAGAGAAAACGCATCAATTCTGCCACAGATTTTTTTTTTTTTTTTTTACACCGTTAATCATGCAGCATAAATGAGACTTTCCATTTTTTCTGCAGACCGGTACGGTTACAACGATACCAAAATTCTAACATTTTTTTTAGGTTTTCCCACTTTTCTGCAATAAAAACCCTTTTTTTTGGAAATCTTTTTTCTATTCTAACTTGCTGCATTCAAAGTCACGTAACTTTTTTATTTTTTGATGTACAGAGCTCTATGAGGGCTTATTTTTTGCGAGACGAGCTGTAGATTTTATTGGTACCATTTTGGTGTACATACAGCTTTTTTGATCACTTTTATTGCCTTTTTAGTGAGGCAAAATGCTAAAAATGAGCATTTTGCCTCAGTTTTTTAGCTTTTTGTTTAGCGTTTTTTTCCGTGCACAGTGAAAAGCATCTGCAACTTATTGTACGCATCGTTACGGTCGCGACAATACCAAATATGTGGGGTTTTATTTTTTTTTTACCTTTTTTTATGCTAATCTGAGAAAAAGCATAAAAAATGGTTTTTTTACTCTTTTTTTTTAATTCATTTTTTAAATCTTTCTTTTTTTTACACTGTTTGTGTCCCTCTGAGGGACTTTAACCACTGCCCTGATGATCGCTGTCATAAGGCATGGCAGAGCTACTGCTCTCCCATGCCTTATCGCTCATACAGCGATCTCAGGCATAGGCAATACAGGATGCCAGTGTCTGGCGTCCTGTTGCCATGGTGACAGGCCGGGCTCTCGCGATGACATCGCGAGTTCCGGCCGGAGACACAGAGGGAGCCGCGCTCCCGCTGTGAACTCTTTCCCTGCCGCGATCTACTTAGACTGTGACTGACAGCCGGCTCCCGCTGCGGGATAGCGCTGGATCATATGTGATCCCGCGCTATCTCCAGGACGTAAGTTTACGCCCTGTTGCGGGAAGTACCCCGCTCCTAGGATGTAAACTTACGCCCTGCAGCGGGAATGGGTTAAATATTGGCCATACAGAAGTTATATACTTACCCCCCCGATGCGCAGACCAGCTGTGCGGCGTGAGTACGCCGGAGCGGCCCCATTCAACGGGACAGAAGAGGCAGACAGCGCAAGTGCATCTAATCGAGGCAGAAGAAGGCTTCTGTCGGCGCCATGGAGACAGGGACGCCAACACCGGGGGGGGGGCGGGGGAGTATATAACTTCTGTATGGCCAATATTTAATGCACAATGTATATTACAAAGTGCATTTATATGGCCAAACAGAAGTGTTTAACTTAACTTGCTTTTGCAGGACAACCCCTTTAAATCCTTTTCACCCTTGATCTAGTCTCTGCTTCTGAGACACAGAGCGGCTTTATTTGCTAGATTGGGTTTGAACCGTTGGTTAATAATTTTCTGTCACCAACTCTGCACTCCCAGCTCTGAAAGGGTTAAATCCTTTTTCATCCCTGATCTAAACTCTGCCTCTGAGACAAAGAGCGGCTTGATTTGCTAGACTGGGTTTTCCAGTACACAACGAACTGGCCGACTACCCTTACCCATTGATACATATGGGTTATAGGAACAATATTGATTAGGACTGGACTTGTGCCATATTGTAACAGCCTAGTCATAATTTATTGGCCTTATCCTGACTGTAATAAGCCAGTCCTCTCCAATAGGGGTTATTAAACTTACTTCTCTTTTTTCTCTCTCTCTCTCTCCCTCAGCTCCACACCTACCACGGAGCTAAGGGAAGGGAAGAGTTTTAATATTTTGTGTGTGTGTGTCTTTTACAAGACTAGAATCTAGTCTCCTTATTTTAATGTATACAAAATAAAAGCTACATTTTAGAGTCGATCAGAACATCATCATTGAGCTGAGGAAAGTTTCCCTGATCCTTATCCTCAAGAAATACCTTAATTTCTTCAAAGCACTCCACACTTTTCCCTAGCAGTACCCTATTTACCCCTGATACAAGGGTTGCAGTACCATCTACACTAATACAGTTTTGAGGATATGCAAGTTGCTGCAACTATTGTCATTTTAGTAACAGACCTCACAACAAGCTGTAACAATAGGTCAGATGGTGATATAATGATGAAAGTGAACAAGCAGCAATTTTCTGCTTTCTCCACCAGGGGGGGACAATGAATGAACAGTTTGATAAGTTTAGACAAGTTTTGGTTGTTTGCTTAAGAATTCCTTTCTGCTTACGTATTACAGTCTATTTCATAATGATACATAAACTAATTAAAATATAAGGATTCTTTTCCCATGCATGGTCTAACGGCTTCCTAAAAACATTAATTACACTCAGACACATTTGATTCATGCCCTGGGAACTGATAGTAATTAACTGAGACTAAAGAATCTATTCAACATTAAAGGGGTTTTCTCACAAAATATGGCAGCCAGTGGTGGCCACGTACAGAAGGAGACTGAATGGAGAGAGAACACACATAGGTTCTGCTTACTGAAGAATATGTGAGTTACAAAAACAGTCATGTTCATGTGTGGCCACTTTATGCTTTTATCTCCTCCTATATTAGTCCTGCTCTCCCAATAGGTGGGATTCTATAAGGTGGGACGACCACCTATGAGCATTTGCAGTATATCCTGTAAACATACAATACATGTCTGAAGTGAGAGGATTATCACTAATGAAGCTCTCTGCCACCTGCCTAAAGCCATAGGTCACTTACAAAAATAAGCATTTGTGCTATATCTAGAAGGATGCTTTAACAGTTACTTTTCATGGCATGATAGTAAGGCTGGGCTCACGGCCGTAAGCAGAATACACTGGAGGCCTCCAGCGGTGCATTATACCTGTGAGCCCGGCTGTGACCCTGTGTACAGCCTTAAATTGTACTGCGCATGACCGCTTACTCGCGCAGGCGGTCAGGCGCGATCCACCTGTTTTTTTATTTTGTTTATATTTCCCGCGCCATCACTTAATGATGATGCAGGTACCCGCAGCCCATACACAATGTATCTATGAATGGGCTGCAGGTATAGACACGACCATATAGAACAATGGTCTCTATGTTGCGTATATTCACGGTAAAATAGAATGTGCCGCATTTTATTTTCCACTTGCGGATTACACTATTTCCGACACGTTAATGTGATCAGAACTGCGTAAGTCAATGCATTTGATTTCCCGCATGTTAACACGGAACATACACTCGCAGAATCCATAATTCAAATCAGATCATGTGAGACCAGCCTAAGACCTGCAATGGACATGCGATGAGGTGATCTTACCATTGAAATTTGGTACTCTCCCCAATCTCTAGAACACACATTAAAAAGTGGACAGAACATAGCACTGCAGGAAATCTGCCCTGAGTAAGCCACTCTCAACAACTGACTGTGCAAGGTGAACACTAAGACACCTATGGCAGTGATAGCTTAGAGTTTTAAAGCTTGGTCTGTGTAAACCGCGTTTAGATATTTAAAGTTTGACTGCACTTTCAAAAATGACATGCCAAAACTTTTGATTGGTGAGAGTCTGGGTGCTGCGCAGGGGCATATTTAAAGGCTCAGGGGTCCGGGTGCAAAGTTCAGCACCTGCCCCCCACATACCTGTACTTGTACCCATACCTAAACTGTGCTGCATGCAGCTGCAAAACAAATTTACATACATGATCTAGCCCCTTGGCATAAGCTTTCCAAATATGACTCATTTCCTGGACTGCGTAAAAATTTGTTTGTAGCCCCTTAGGCTGTGTTTATGTTTTGTTTTGTTTTTTGCATTTTTTTACCACAATTAAAAAACACATTAAAAAAACTTCATGCATTTTAAAGAAACTGCATACACTTTTAAAAACCATATGTGGATTTAAATAGAACATGCATTTTAAAAAAATGTAGATTTCTAATGCATTTTTTACTAGTATGTAAAGTGTGCAACTATATACAGAAGATACCCAGATACCAGAATGGTGCATATCCCTATATACAGTAGATGTATAACTTATACAAGTTGTACATATATATAATTACATACATGTTCCGTCACAGATCCAGCTCAAAATACTGGAATAAAAAGCGTTGCATGCAGCACTTTTTCCTCTGTCTAAAATCTGGGTGTTTGGGCGGAAAACAGACAGACCGCATTACAGCCAATGGGGTCCATCTGGCACTTTTTGGTCGTCCAGAGATGGAGCTGTCCCGCCACAGAGATTTCCCTTTCCTTCTCCTACAGCGAAGCACGAAAGCAAAATCTCCAATGCAGGTGTGAAACCAGCCTAAGCTGGATATCTATAATTATGTACGGCAGGTATAAGTTATACATCTCCTGTATCTAGTGATACAGACCATGCTGGTATAACCTGGATATCTTCTGTTTGATTGCACACTTTACATATATAGTGTCCCAGAATAACATCCTGGACCCCTCCATAATTGTCATACATGTATTGTCTCATGTGGATGCACTGTGCAAAACTGTCATGTCAATGTTATGTATGTATGTTGCACAGCTGCAGCATCTGAGGGGTTAACTCCCCTAAAATCATTGCCTGTCAGCTCTGTCTTCTGCTGAATGTATCTTTCCTACTGTGTCATGTGGTACAAGTGAGGTTATAAAAGTGAGTGCTCAAGAGCGGGAAGGGACTTCTGTCTTCATCTGCAGTGCTAACACAGAGCTGCAAGGAAGCTCTTTTAGTTTCCATGTTGGTGAAGATGGAGGAAAAGGAACGACATCCCGTAGCGTCTGGAGTATGGATGATATATGAGTGAGTCCCTTCTAGAGAGAGACTACAACAAATCCCAGTCCACTAAAACAAGTACCCATTCACACTACAGGCACCATTTTTCCTGTGTGGCCGTCCACCATTAGGATCACCACACAGAGGTACGTAATTGTGACACTCACGTGGATGTTATGCGGGGTGCATCTAGGCTAAGCCTTCAGTAATTGCCTGCCAGAGTGTATGCAGAGAGACACCTACCTTTTACCTCCTCCGGAGTATACCCATTTTCCCGGAGCGGTGATATATAGATAATGTGGACTATAGGGCCGTATTGTTCCTGTGTTTTCCTCCCAACCTCTAAGCTTCTGCCTATAATTTTATGCAAGTGAATGTACCTGTAACAACCTTTTTTGCAAAGTTTCCCGCAGATGTGAGGCCAGAAAATAACATTTTACTTACCTCTCTGGACGCTGCGGATCTGCCCTCCATTGTGGCCAGATCTTCTTTCTTTGGCCCGGAGCATGTGCTCAGCACGCTGGCAGCGTGCTGTGCACTCCCTTTATTTCTTTTTTCAACTTCTGCTCTCCCGCGCCGGAGAGCAGAAATTCAGCTGCGGGTGTGCCGTGGATCTGGACGGCTTCCATAGGCTTCAGTAGAAGCCTGCAGGAGACCCACACTAAAATGGAGCATGCTGCGGGTGTTTTCCCGCACATGCAATCTGTGCTTCAGGGAAAAATGACATCCGCAGGTATTTAATTATCTGCGGGTGTCCAATGCATCCCTATGTGGTGTGGATCACACGTGTGGGTGATCCACTGCGGATCTGTCCCAGTGGACATGAGGCCTAAGGGAGTCTGCAGCTTTGAATTGATTACCGACTTACTGGGTAATGATCCCTCCCCTCTCTTTTCGTGCACTGCTGGTTGATTGTTAAATTCAGGCAAACCTAAAAATTGTCATGTGGTCTTATCAGGACCGCATGCTGAGTTCTCCGCAGGTAGTGCTGATAGCATTGTAACCCATCAGAGAACAAAAGGAGCTGAATGGAGATAAGAGCCCCTTGGCAATTAACTGCATTCAGCTAAAGGCTTTAGGCCTCATGTCCACTAGGAAATTCAGGCCCGCGCGGATTCTCCATGCAGAATCCCGCAGCGGGACCCTCCTTTCCCGGGGACATGAGGCCTGAAAAATGATTTAACTTACCTGTCCGGACGCTGCGGGTTCCCGTCCGTCGCGGCCGGATCTTCTTTCCCTCTGCACGGCGGATGGGCTCGGCACGCCGGCAGCGTGGTGCGCACATGCACTGTGCACTCTTTTTTTTTTAACTCCTGCTCTCCCACGCTCCTGCGCCGGAGAGCAGAAATTCAGCTGCAGGAGTACCGCGGAACCGGACGACTTCCATGGAAGCCTGCAGGAGCCGTCGGCGTGGGAGAGCTGCAGAAAATGGAGCATGCTGCGTTTTTTCTCCCACACGTAAGAAAACACAAATCCATTAAAATGCCATCCGCGGGTGCAAATTTCAATTAATTTGACCGCGGATGGCCAATGATTCCCTATGGGCAAAATTGAATGGGATTCCGCTGCGGAATCTGCACTTCAATTTTGCTAGTGGACATGAAGCCTTATTTGCACGCTAATAAGCTATCAAGTAGATGAGTTGCTACTTAATAGTTTATGCAAAATGATCGATCAAAGCGGTCACTCAAACTGTCATTTGAGCGATCATTGCTCAGTGTAAATGGGCCTTAAACCAGGCTTTAGAAGGTTTGTATTCCAGTCTCAATCTGCTTAAGTCAGCAAGCATTCCACATATACAATGAGAGAGCAATGTACTGCTTACATAAAGAAGAAAAAAATGATTCTTATCAGCATAAGACACTAGCAAAGAATCTTCAAAAGAGAAGAACACACAAAGACTTCCATTAGAATATTAAATTAGCGGAAGAGTCAACAGAAATGTATGATTCTTTGCATTTTAAAAGAAAACAAGTTTGAACCAAATGTGAGTTTTGTCATGTGGCAAGACCCTACTGAGCATGTCTGCTGATATCCTTCCTTTTTTCTGTTTAAAATTACCTCATGAACACTCCACATGAGCATGATCGATAGCACGCAATATGTTGTAATGTATTTGAATGTCATACCATCTTTTGTTTGAGTTACAATATAAACTATTTTTCTGCCAAAATTATACCAGATGTCCTGTAGTATACACACTGTAATGGCGTGTCTTTCATTGGCTTCTCTAAGTCGTATTAACCATATCTTATATGGCATCCACAATATAACTAAGAGCGTATTTGTGCTAACAACATATAGAAATCCAACCTGGTTTTTCTGTGATCGGTATATAGACAGTGATATTCTCATGTTACCATATAGTATTTTTAAGTTACACAATCTGCCCCTGCCTAACTATTCATGCTGACATTCAGTAATTAACCATCTGGATGGGTATAAAACATTGGCATTATACTGTTTTGGCTGGCACATTTACATTAAGGAGTGCTTTACCCCACACAATGAACTTTGTTGAACTTAGCATTTAGTGAGTAATTGAATTGCAAAATATCATTGGCAAGGATTCAAATGGTAGTGCTTATGTCTAACTATGCTAATAGTTATAATCCATTAGTCATCTTTTACCTAAGCAGCTATATTTTATTAGAGCACCGTTTATTACATATGGAGCTCCAAATCTCCTATTTCTCTTATGTATTAAAGGGGTTTTCCCACAATGATTATGTGTTGTCTATCAGTTCGATATGGGGCTTCCAATCACTTAACTAAATGAATAAGAGATCTGCAGCATTAGTTAAATCATCCAGAAAATGTTGTCCGCTTACTAAAAACTTACCTACCTACATTTAACAATTATTTTAGAAACCTAGAGCTAAAGCATAGAAAAGTAACATTTTTATTGAATCAAATTAATATAAAAACTGTAGAAAGCAGGGATATAGTCATGAGGACTATATTGCACATAAGCTAAATAAGCAGAAAAAGACCACATGGTCCATCCAGTTTGCCTTTATATTTTTTTCCTTTTTATTTCTCTGTTAGCGGAGATATATGCTTATCCCAGGCAGCTTGAATTCATTTATTGTCACTTTTTCAACCATAGCTGCTTGAAGTTTGTTCATTTACTACTTGTCATGAATAGGGAGGGGAGAGATGATCACTCTAACCATTGCGTCCAGTTTGTCACGGCAGAGTGCGATCACTCTAGTGAGATCGCGAGTGTGGAGTAGCCAGACTGCAGGTGGATTTGTAACCAGATCTCATGAGGTCCTGCCACATGCATACCAAAAGCAGAAATCACCCCCTGATCTGGTATAACGTACTCCAGCACTCCACAATGCTGCTCGCACACATGCTGCTACCATCATCTGTTAAGGGATGCTGGAACCCAGACTATGAATTATGAACACAATCTTCAGAGTTATGGTTCATTTTAAAACAGACAAGGCTTGACTAATAAATTGCAAATTTATTCCATATATATCTATAAACAAGGGATATTCCAAATGGTTGTTACATGGGAGTATAAGGGTATACAGTCATACACAACAAGACAGTATTTTAAAATAAAACAAGGAGAAAAATAAATGAAAGGTACCAAATTTGCAATGTCGGCCCAAGGTTCTGATTTGTGCAGATCCATTGAAGCAATGCGAAAGTCCTTACACTGGGTGTATCATCGAAAGTATGACCCTTTGTCATGATTTTATCTATTCAGCAATATCAAAAATGACACGCAAATTATAACCAGGGATGTGGAAACCCCATTTGGGGGTGTTCTGGGCTCTGCACTCCAATGTATATAGATGTGTTTTGTTCAGCTGGCCCATCCAATTCTGAAAATATAATTCATATTGGGTTGGGACCTTCACACAACCAATAATCTTGATTAAAAGATTTTTCCCTAATTCAAATGTTAGAGCCAGCATGTCTGTGGGAACCCAGCTCCTAGGTGATTGATTTTTCTAAGACTTCATTAACATAATCACACAATTTGGTTTACTCATACTAATTCTACACCAACAGATACAGTTGGGAGCAGAAACTAAGGGGGTTATTTACTCACATCACAGCTCTTGTCCAGGGAAAGGTGAGACAATGGCCTTTCTAAATTTGAATATCAACAGGCAGGAGTGAGTAAACGGGTGAAAGGGCATCTAAAAAATTACCAATGCAATCTAACTACATACAAAATGAATGACACTATAGGCAGGCCTAAATAGGCAAATATAAAATGGAAGCTGAGATAGGCCTAAGGCCTGACACACACAAAATGGCTGATGGCCTACCAGTCTCTAAATCACACCACTCTTTTAGTAAAAAAAATATTTCCTGCTTCTGATCTTTCCTAACTAATCTCCAGATTGTGCTCCCTTGTTCTAGTGTTTAGCTTCCTAATAAAATCGCTTCCTAATAAAAAAAAAACTTCCCTCCTGAACCCTATTTATACCTGTAACATGATTGATGATGATTATCTGTTCAGTCGCATCCGACCTTTGGTCACTTTATGGATCAATGTTCTCCACACATTCCTGTTACATGTGCTGGTGGAATCTGTAGTTCTAGGCTTCCTAGCAGCACAGCTCCACAGGAGGTGGAGGGTTAATTGATTGAGCTGGCTGGGTGTGGTACTTCCTGCTAGCCAATCTCCTGGGTCTGTGCTCACATATAAACCCAGCTCTTGGTCAGTCTGTGTCTAGAGTTCAAGGTGAGTTGTTATGAATCCTTGTCTGGTGAAGTTTGCAGTGTGATCTGGTTCATGTCTGTTTGTATGTTTAAATTCTGTCAGTTTTGTGTTAGCTTGCTGTGTGACCAGCAATCTGTGTTGTGTCCTGTTGCAGCGTGCGGTGTGAACGGTGTCTGGTTCTGCTGGACTCGTGGTAAGTGTAGGGACCAGCAGTATAACCAGGAGCCGTGAAGTGGCCTGCTAGCTTCCACATATTTTACAACATGTCAACTAATACCTGGCATTTATATTTAGCTTCCTATCTGTTACTAGTGGTTGCATTTTGTATGCTGTGTATCCTGTTGTACAGTCCCTGTTATGTGGCATGTGTATGTATCCAGTATGGTGCGTGGCTCCTTGGATCAGCTCCTTGGCTCCCAGATCCGAAGACCGCTGGGCTGCCTTTATTGGGGCAATGTCCCCGCTTAGGTAGGGCCATGCCAACTTTCTGCGTAGAACAGGGTCAGTTTGCGAGATACCTGTGTGTGTACCTAGTCCTTCTTTGGTCACGATCATGTGGGCCCCGTGCTCAGTTTGCCCACACAATAGTAACACCTGTCTTACACAGCTTCTTTCAATTCCACAATTGACATGCCTATTGTGGCTTTGATTGTACTTTGTCGTCCTGATCTTCTCTTTCCACTGACCTTGCCAAGCATCAGTACTGTTTCCAGAGAGTTAGCGCACATCATGTGTCCAAAAAAAGAGACCCGCTGTTTGATGATTTTGCCTTTTGATGTTTTAAGTCTGATGCGATCTAGCACTGCCTTGTTGATTGTCATGGCAGTCCAAGGTATCCGTAACATTCTCCTCCAGCACCATAGTTCAAACGCATCAATTTTTCTTCTGTCTGTTTCCCTGAGCGTCCAACTTTTACAACCATATGTCGTTGTGTGAAAGATGATTGCATTGACCAGTCTGGTTTTTGTTGCAATAGTAATGCCCTTGCTTTTCCAGATCTTTTCCATTCCTTGCATTGTAATCCTACCAAATATAAGCAATCTATTGTTCTAAGGTCCAGATTGCCTATTGCAATCGATTTTGGATCCAAGGAAGATGAAATCTAAGACCGACGACTTCTTCGTTGTTAATTTTAATGTTCACTGTACCGTTGCCTACTGTGGTCATGACTTTTGTTTTCTTGCTGTTGAGATACAGTCCCATGTGTTCGCTTTCCTTTTGCACTCGTTGGATAAGGTATTCCTGGTCCCTTTCACTTTCCACAAGCAGGGTGGTGTCATCTGCATATCGAAGGTTTATGACATTTCAGCCACCAATTTTGACTCCGATTTCTAATTCGTCCAAATTGCATCACCTCACGATCGTTTCTGCATACAGATTAAAAAGGACTGGTGATAGAATGCAGCCTTGCCATATGCCTTTCTCAATTCCGAACCTATCCCTGTTTCCATAAGCTGCGCTGACTGTTTATTCTTGGTTGTTGTAAAGCAACCTTATAAGCTGTTCAATATGTTCTGGGATGCCCATTTGCTTCAGACACTTCCAAAGCTTGTCATGTAACCTGTAACATATATAAAGGTTTCCATCATGTCCCCCTCTCCCTTATTACACGTTTTGTTCTTAAGACCTTCCACCATTTTTGTAGCCTGTTTTTAGACTTGTTCTCTTTAATAAATGTCTTTCTGTAAATGAGGTCTCCAAAACTGAACACAGTATTCCAGATGTGGTCTCACCAGACCTCTATACAGCTGGATCACAATCTCCCTCTTTCTACTGGTTATACCTCTAGTTATGCAGGTGAACATCCTACTTACTTATTTTGCTGCCTGACTGCACCGTGCACTCATTTTGAGGCTGTCAGAAATCACTTTTCATTGTTTTGACCATTGATGCATTAAAGCTAAATCATTTTCCATGTTCAAGACACCTGCAGGTGTATGAACCCTCAAGACTCTTTATCAGCTAACACACAAACCTTACTTGTTAAAGCTTCTCATATGTCACTTATCAACGCATTAAAAAGAATAGCAGCCAGTAGAGACCATTGTGGTTACCACTTGTAACTCATCCTCAACCCTGTTCAGAATATACTCTGTTAACAACAACATTCTGATATTTATCATTTAGTCAGTAATAATTAATCATATTTGGTGTGCCTTACATATGGCACATTTTCTTTCTATATAAATTATAACTACTTTATACGTTTGTTTGTGGGATGACTGTGTATAGAATAGAAACAGCAGACTGCACTATTCCATGCAGCTCAAAAAAGATATACCAAGCCACTGAAGGCCAAAAGGACATTCATTTGTCCTTCATTGGGTAAATGAGAGCCTGCTTAGACAGTAGAAAGTGAGTGCATTTTGGGGTGCTTGTGCATATGTACCTTAGCTGCTAGATGTGGGACCACTTCCATCAGCAGCAGCAAGAATGAAAAGGGTTGTGCCAGCAAATGAAGTTACCCCCTGATCCACAGCATAGGGCAGTGTTTCTCACCTCGAGTCCTCAGGGACCCCAAACAGGTCATGTTTTCAGGATTTCCTCAGTATTGCACAGGTGATGTAATTATTGTCGGTGCCTCAGACATTGGCACAGGTGTTCTTACTATAGGATACCCTGAAAACTTGACCTGTTGGGGGTCCGTGAGGACTAGAGTTGGGAAACACTGGCATAGGGGATATTAATCTGATCAGTGGGGGTCCTATCACTGGAACCCTAACCAATCCTGAGAACAAAGATTCTTAAATAAAAGGAGCGGCTGGCAAGCATGCATACGGCCACTTCATAAGTTTCAATGGGACTAGCAGAAATAGCAGAGTTCAAGTGTTTGGCTATCTTCAGCAGTCGCATTGAAATGAATGGAGTGGCAAAGTGCACGCTCGGCCTCCCCTCCATTCATTCACGGACCTTCTGTTCCCAGGATTGGTAAAGATAATGGAAAACTTCATTTGGTGGGACAACCGCTTTAAAGGGTTGTGCCAACCTGACCCCTTTTCCTCCCTGTATTATCATAAAAAAACCAGTAATCTAGTCAATGTTTTCTTATTATGCATGTGCATTTAAGGGGTTGACCAGGGAGTCAAAATTTTAGCATAAGTCCAGTAACGTAAAACAATAAACCAGACTATGCTGACAAGTTTCATACTCTGTGGAGTCACAGTTCCCAGAAGTGAGCTGAGGCTGGGGAACCAGAGCAAGGGGGGATTGGTGATTAGGTGACTGATTATAGTATAATTTATTATTTTACAAGAAGTCACTAGGCTTATGCTAAAAATGTTACTCCCCAGACAACCCCTTTAAAGGGCCACTCCAGTTTTTTTTCCCATTCATTATGTAGCTAGTATATATAAGTGAGCTAGTGTTACCTTGGTTAATTCCTTCCTATCTGAAATTCCTGGCCTCTTACTCCTAAGATGGTCATGTAATCAGTTGACGTTACATCAGTAGATATAACATCAACTGATCTTCCTTTCGATATTGAAGGAATAAAAGAGTGCAGGCTATCTATAAGCAAAGAGATAGTGATGGAACACTTATCTAACTTAAATGAATTTAAGTCTGCAGGTCCAGATGAATTACATCCTAGGATACTAAAGGAAGCAGCAGAGGTAATTGCTGAACCATTCGCCGTAATCTATGAAAATTCACGGCGAGCAGGAGAAGTCCCAGACAGCTGGAAAAGTGCAAATGTTGTCCCTATCTTCAAAAAAGGGAAGAATATGGACCCAGGAAACTGCAGGTCTTAGAGCCTGACTTCTATACCCGGAAAGATCTTTAAACAAATTATTAAACAGCATATACATACAAGTACTTGGATGAAAATGGAGTATTTAATCAAAGCCAGCATGGGTTTATAACAAACAAGACATGCCAGACAAATCTAATTACCTTCTACGATGGAACACGGATTGGGTTGACCAGAGAAATGCGGTGGATATAGTATATCTTGACTTTAGTAAAGCATTGACAAAGTATCTCATACCATCCTTATTGAAAAATTGACCAAATATGGGATTGACAATACAACTGCTAGATGACTTCACAACTGGCTGAGTGATCGCACTCAAAGAGTGCCCATAAATGGCTGCACAGCCAAGTGGATGTCTTAAGTGGGGTACCACAAGGCTCTGTCCTGGGCCAAGTGTTCAACATTTTCATAAATGATCTAGAGAAGAAAATTGTGGGGAAACTGATCAAATTTGCCAACAACACAAAGCTAGGAGGGATAGCTAACACTAGAGAAGAGAGAAAGAGGATTCAAAAAGATCTAGAAAACTTGAAAAGTGGTCATCGACTAACAGAATGGAGAAATGCAAGGTCCTACATTTGGGCAGAAAAAATGAAAAAAAAGCACCTACAGAATGGGAGGAATTGGGGTAAGCAGCAATAC
Organism: Eleutherodactylus coqui; assembly: GCF_035609145.1. Taxonomy (NCBI): domain Eukaryota; kingdom Metazoa; phylum Chordata; class Amphibia; order Anura; family Eleutherodactylidae; genus Eleutherodactylus; species Eleutherodactylus coqui. The sequence goes on along the minus strand of NC_089847.1, from coordinate 65,726,945 downwards.
ATGTGAAGAAGACTTGGGTATACTAATAGATCACAGATTGAAAATGAATCAACAGTGTGATGCAGCAGCCCAAAAGGCAAACACAATTCTGGGATTTATTAAGAGAAGCCTAGAGTCTAGATCACGTTGGGTAATTATTCCCTCTACTCTTCCTTATTCAGACTTTATCTGGAATACTGCATCTGGTTTTGGGCACCCCAATTTAAAAAGATTGACCAATATGGTGAGCAGTCTACAAATAGTGTCCTATGAGGAACGGTTAACCCCTTAAAACCACAGGATGTACAGTTACGTCTGGCAGGGTCGGGGTATGTATGGAGAGGGACCGCTCTATACAATGCCGGTGTCAGCTGTTTATTACAGCTGACACCCACCTGCAACAGCTCCGATAAGCAGTGCCACTCATCGGAGCTGTTAACCCTTTAAATGCCCCTACCGATTTTTGGGGGTCCCGTACAGCTCCCCCAGATGAGTTGGCAGGTTGCCATGCAGTTGTCATGGCAGCCAGTGACCTTCTGAAAGGCCCCAGGGCTGCAATTATAGAGTGCCTATCAAGCCATGCCTGTGATAGATCACGTTTGATGTAATGCTATGGCATTGCATCATAGTGCAGGAGCGATCAAAGCATCGCAAGTTCTTCTCCCCTCTGGGGACTACAAAAAAGAAAGAAAAAGAAGTTTTACTAATTATTTTAAAACTTTTTTTAGGTTTTCCCACAATAAAAACCCTTCTTTGAAAAACATTTTTTTCAAAATCGCTGCATTCAAAGTCCTGTAACTTTTTTATTTTTCCATGGACAGAGCTCTGTAAAGGCTTGTTTTTTTGCATGATGAGCTGTAGTTTCTATGCTACCATTTTGCGGTACATATGACTTTTTTGATCACTTTTATTGTATTTTTGGGAGGCAAAATAAAAAAAAAAAAGAATCATTTTGCCTCCGTTTTTAGGACTTCTTTTTATGCGTTTTACTATGCGAAATAAAAATTGTGTTCAATTTGTTTTACGAGTCGTTACGAGTAAGATGATACCAAATATGTGAGAATTTAATTTTTTTAATACTAATAGGAGAAAAAGCACAAACGAATGTTTTTTTTTTACATTTCCTTTTATTTTGACACTATCCTTATCTTTTTTTTTACATTATTTATGTCCATGTAGGGGACTTGTACCATAACACCTATGATCACTATGATAAAGCGATCATATGCACTGGCAAAGCAGGACACCTGTAACTGGCATCCTGTTGCCATGGCAACCCTTTGGCCCTATGCGATTACATCGCAAGGGTCCGATGACAACACAGAATGAGTGCTTTCCCTCTGTGAGCCCTTTACATGCTACAATCTACATAGATCACGTTGTGAAATGGGTTTACAGTGGGGGCGCTGCCCCAAGGCACCCCCGCTGGTGGAGCGGGAGGCCGGATATCGGTGACAGCCGTCTCCCGCTGCCGGATGGCGCTAGATTTCTTCTGATCTCACGCTATCCACAGGGCGTAAGTGTACGTCTTGTTGCATTAAGCACCCCTGCAGCCAGGACGTACACTTACACCCTGTGGCGTTAAGCGGTTAAGAAACCCCCCTTTTGCCATCTTTATAATAAAAGAAATCTAAATAATAAAACAAAATACATATTTGGTATCGCTGCACATAAAAGTCCAATCTATCAAAGTAATGCATTATTTAACCCACAACTTGAACGATGTCAGAAAAAAAATAAAGAACACCAGAATTCCACTTTTTTGGTCACGCCGTCTCCAAGAAAAAATGTAGTAAAAGGTGCTCAAAAAGTCATACGTATACCAAAATGGTACCAATGGAAACTACAGTATGTCCTGCAAAAAATAAGCCCTCGCACAACTATGTCGACGGAAAAATAAAAAGGTTATGGCTGTCAGGAGATGGCGGCAGAAAGTAATTTATTAAAATTGAATATCTTTGAAAAAAAATAAGTAGTACAGCAAAAAAAAAAAAAAAAAAAACTATATAAATTTGGTATCGTAGTAATCGTACGGACCCATAGAATAACGTAGTCATGTCATTTTTGTTGCATCTAGAAACAAGATGCACCCAAAATTGGCGGAATTTCTTTTTTTTTTTCATTTCACGCTTAGAATTTTTAAAAGTTTTTCAGTACGTTATATGGTAAATTAAATAGTACCATTGAAAATAAAACTTGTTCCGCAAAAAAAAAAAAGACACCTACATCGATGAATAAATAAAAGAATTATGATTTTCTTAAAAGGAGGGAGGAAAAAACGAAAATGGGAACATTATTCTTCCACTATATAAGGCACTTGTCAGGCCTCACATGGAATGCTGTGTGCAGTTCTGGTCACCGGTGTTCAGGAAAGATGTTGCAGTGCTTGAGGGGGTTCAAAGAAGGACAACTAAACTAATAAAAGGAATGAGAGGACTGAAATATCCAGAGAGGCTATCAAAATTGGGATTATTTACCCTGGTTAAAAGACGGTTAAGGGGCGATCAAATAACTATGTATAAATACATTAGAGGACAATACAAGTATCTCTCACATGATCTGTTTATACGCAGGATTGCGACGGTAACAAGAGCGCATCCTCTACGTCTAGAAGAAAGCAGGTTTCATAACTGTGGAAGATGACTGAGATGGTTGCCATATTGGGTGTATTTTCTGTTGTCAGCTGTGAAGATTCTAAGATGGGGACGTTATTTATGTCTCTAATCTAAACCTCTAGGGGAAGGGAACATCCCCCACAAGTATTGAAGGAGCAGTGTATTGTGTCCAAAAACAGGTCACACTAGTTTGACCAGCAGAAGACATCTACAGGGCTCAAGTTACAGCCGCATGGCAAAAAGGAATGTCTTTGTGTTAAAGGACAGGAAATGACTGGAGAGAAACAGGAAATATTTCTTCTGGACAGCAAGCCAAGAATGAATAGAGCATGCTCAAGGGAAGCTCCTCCCCAATGAATGAGCTCACAGCTACCTCACAAATAACTCCCTATGAGAAAGACCTATCAGCACACAAAGTGTTCTAAATATACCTGAATGACCCACCTTTCTGTGTTTGAAAACTTATATAAACTTTTATCCACCTAAACAAAGGTTAGATTCTAGAGATGAGCGAGCACCAAAATGCTCGGGTGCTCGTTACTCGGGACGAAATTTTCGCAACGCTCAAGGGTTCGTTTCGAATAACGAACCCCATTGAAGTCAATGGGCGACCCGAGCATTTTTGTATTTCGCCGATGCTCGCTAAGGTTTCCATTTGTGAAAATCTGGGCAATTCAAGAAAGTGATGGGAACGACACAGCAACGGATAGGGTAGGCGAGGGGCTACATGTTGGGCTGCATCTCAAGTTCACAGGTCCCACTATTAAGCCACAATACCGGCAAGAGTGGGCCCCCCCCCCCTCCCAACAACTTTTACTTCTGAAAAGCCCTCATTAGCATGGTATACCTTAGCTAAGCACCACACTACCTACAACAAAGCACAATCACTGCCTGCATGACACTCTGCTGCCACTTCTCCTGGGTTACATGCTGCCCAACCCCCCTCCCCCCTGCACGACGCAGTGTCCACAGCGCACACCAAACTGTCCCTGCGCAGCCTTCAGCTGCCCTCATGCCACACCACCCTCATGTCTATTTATAAGTGCGTCTGCCATGAGGAGGAACTGCAGGCACACACTGCAGAGGGTTGGCACGGCTAGACAGCGACCCTCTTTAAAAGTGGTGGGGCGATAGCCCACAATGCTGTACAGAAGCAATGAGAAATATAATCCTGTGCCACCGCCATCAGGAGCTGCACACGTGGGCATAGCAATGGGGAACCTATGTGCCACACACTATTCATTCTGTCAAGGTGTCTGCATGCCCCAGTCAGACTGGTAATATGTACCTTAACAGTAACCGCGTTGGTGGTAATGTGGTGGTGACTGCGGACCTAGTAGCGCGGTTTTATTTTGTTGGTTTTCGGAATGTGGCCAGGATTAAGTTGGCCGTGGCGGGGGGATGTTTTTGAGGCACTACGTGTCCTCTCCACGTGTCCGTGGTTATATGCACCTTAACAGTAACCGCGTTGGTGGTAATGTGGTGGTGACTGCGGACCTAGTAGCGCGGTTTTATTTTGTTGGTTTTCGGAATGTGGCCAGGATTAAGTGGGCCGTGGCGGGGGGATGGTGGGGGGGCTCTCTTGTTGTGTCGGTAAAGGTGAAATTCTTGGACTGCCACCAGACGAACCAATGCAAAGGCATTTGCCAAGAATGTTTTCATTGTTGGAGGAGGAGGGGGATGTTTTTGAGGCACTATGTGTCCTCTCCACGTGTCCGTGGTTATATGCACCTTAACAGTAACCGCGTTGGTGGGAAATGGCCTCGCCGCCATCATGTCTTTGGGAAGCCTCTGTTTCCACACCCCAGAGACATACCATTAGCAGCGGTATAGGCAGAGCCCATAATTCGTAACATTTCAGCCGTAGCATTAGGACAGGCCCCAGTAACATATCACTAGCAGCATTATAGGGGGAGCACAGTCTTAGTTCCATTTCAGTAATAGTAGCACTCAAGACAGGCCCCAGTAACAATTCCGAAGCAGCAGTATAGTGGGAGCGCAGTCTTCGTTCCATTTCAGTAATAGTAGCACTCAAGACAGGCACCAGTAACAATTCCGAAGCAGCAGTATAGGAGGAGCATAGTCTAAGTTCCATTTAAGTAATAGTAGCAGCCTACACAGGCCCCAGGAACAATTCCGAAGCAGCAGTATAGTGGGAGCGCAGTCTTAGTTCCATTTCAGTAGCTGCAGTATAGCCAAGGCCCAAGTTACATTTATGTAGCTAAAGTGTAGGCCAACCCCACACACCTTTCTGTACCATGAGTGCAGGCGAAGAACATAGAAATTGCTATGATTACACTGTAGGTGAGGGCCCAAAAAAATTGGTGTACCAACAGTACTAATGTACCTCAGTAAAAATTGGCCATGCCCAACCAAGATGGCAGGTGAAGCCCATTAATCGCTTTGGTTAATGTGGCTTAAGTGGTAACTAGGCCTGGAGGCAGCCCAGTTTAACGAAAAATTGTTTCAAGTTAAAGTTCCAACGCTTTTAAGAGCATTGAAACGTATAAAAAATTTTTAGAAAAATTATATGAGTGAGCCTTGTGGCCCTAAGAAAAATTGCCCATTCAGCGTGATTACGTGAGGTTTTAGGAGGAGGAGCAGGAGGAGGAGGAGGAATATTATACACAGATTGATGAAGCAGAAATGTCCCCGTTTTGGATGGTGAGAGAGAACGATGCTTCCATCCGCGGGTGCAGCCTACGTATTGCTTAGGTATCACTGCTGTCCGCTGGTGGAGAAGAGAAGTCTGGGGAAATCCAGGCTTTGTTCATCTTGATGAGTGTTAGCCTGTCGGTTGACAGGCGGGTACGCTTATCTGTGATGATTCCCCCAGCCGCACTAAACACCCTCTCCGACAAGACGCTAGCCGCAGGACAAGCAAGCACCTCCAGGGCATACAGCACTAGTTCAGGCCACGTGTCCAGCTTCGACACCCAGTAGTTGTAGGTGGCAGAGGCGTCACGGAGGACGGTCGTGCGATCGGCTATGTACTCCCTCACCATCCTTTTACAGTGCTCCCGCCGACTCAGCCTTGACTGGGGAGCGGTGACACAGTCTTGGTGGGGAGCCATAAAGCTGTCCAGGCCCTTAAAGACTGTTGCACTGCCTGGGCTGTACATGCTGCTCGATCTCCGCACCTCCCCTGCTACCTGGCCCTCGGAACTGCGCCTTCTGCCACTAGCGCTGTAGGATGGGAATTTTACCATCAGCTTGTCCGCCAGGGTCCTGTGGTATAGCAACACTCTCGAACCCCTTTCCTCTTCGGGAATGAGAGTGGGAAGGTTCTCCTTATAGCGTGGGTCGAGCAGTGTGTACACCCAGTAATCCGTAGTGGCCAGAATGCGTGTAACGCGAGGGTCACGAGAAAGGCATCCTAACATGAAGTCAGCCATGTGTGCCAGGGTACCTGTACGCAACACATGGCTGTCCGCACTAGGAAGATCACTTTCAGGATCCTCCTCCCCCTCCTCGTCCTCAGGCCATACACGCTGAAAGGATGACAGGCAAGCAGCATGGGTACCGTCAGCAGTGGGCCAAGCTGTCTCTTCCCCCTCCTCCTCATCCTCCTCATGCTCCTCCTCCTCCTCCTGAACGCGCTGAGATATAGACAGGAGGGTGCTCTGACTATCCAGCGACATACTGTCTTCCCCCGGCTCTGTTTCCGAGCGCAAAGCGGCTGCCTTTATGCTTTGCAGGGAACTTCTCAAGAGGCATAGCAGAGGAATGGTGACGCTAATGATTGCAGCATCGCCGCTCACCACCTGGGTAGACTGCTCAAAGTTTCGAAGGACCTGGCAGATGTCTGCCAACCAGGCCCACTCTTCTGAAAATAATTGAGGAGGCTGACTTCCACTGCGCCGCCCATGTTGGAGTTGGTATTCCACTATAGCTCTACGCTGCTCATAGAGCCTGGCCAACATGTGGAGCGTAGAGTTCCACCGTGTGGGCACGTCGCACAGCAGTCGGTGCACTGGCAGATTAAACCGATGTTGCAGTGTCCGCAGGGTGGCAGCGTCCGTGTGGGACTTGCGGAAATGTGCGCAGAGACGGCGCACCTTTCCGAGCAGGTCTGACAAGCGTGGGTAGCTTTTCAGAAAGCGCTGAACCACCAAATTAAAGACGTGGGCCAGGCATGGCACGTGCGTGAGGCTGCCGAGCTGCAGAGCCGCCACCAGGTTACGGCCGTTGTCACACACGACCATGCCCGGTTGGAGGCTCAGCGGCGCAAGCCAGCGGTCGGTCTGCTCTGTCAGACCCTGCAGCAGTTCGTGGGCCGTGTGCTTCTTATCTCCTAAGCTGAGTAGTTTCAGCACGGCCTGCTGACACTTGCCCACCGCTGTGCTGCCACGCCGCGCGACACCGACTGCTGGCGACGTGCTGCTGCTGCTGACACATCTTGATTGCGAGACAGAGGTTGCGGAGGAGGAGGGTGCTTTAGTGGAGGAAGCATACACCGCCGCAGATACCACCACCGAGCTGGGGCCCGCAATTCTGGGGGTGGGTAGGACGTGAGCGGTCCCAGGCTCTGACTCTGTCCCAGCCTCCACTAAATTCACCCAATGTGCCATCAGGGAGATGTAGTGGCCCTGGCCGCCTGTGCTTGTCCACGTGTCCGTTGTTAAGTGGACCTTGGCAGTAACCGCGTTGGTGAGGGTGCGTACAATGTTGCGGGAGACGTGGTCGTGCAGGGCTGGGACGGCACATCGGGAAAAGTAGTGGTGACTGGGAACTGAGTAGCGCGGGGCCGCCGCCGCCATCATACTTTTGAAGGACTCCGTTTCCACAACCCTATATGGCAGCATCTCAAGGCTGATAAATTTGGCTATGTGGACGGTTAACGCTTGAGCGTGCGGGTGCGTGGCGGCGTACTTGCGCTTGCGCTCAAACACTTGCGCTAGCGACGGCTGGACGGTGCGGTGCGAGACATTGGTGGATGGGCCCGAGGACAGCGGAGGTGAGGGTGTGGGTGCAGGCCAGGAGACGGTAGTGCCTGTGTCCTCAGAGCGGGGTTGGATCTGAGTGGCAGGTTAGGGCACAGGGGGAGAGGCAGCGGTGCAAACCGGAGGCGGTGAACGGCCTTCGTCCCACCTTGTGGGGTGCTTGGCCATCATATGTCTGCGCATGCTGGTGGTGGTGAGGCTGTTGGTGGTGGCTCCCCGGCTGATCTTGGCGCGACTAAGGTTGCACACCACTGTTCGTCGGTCGTCAGGCGCCTCTGTGAAAAACTGCCAGACCTTAGAGCACCTCGGCCTCTGCAGGGTGGCATGGCGCGAGGGGGCGCTTTGGGAAACAGTTGGTGGATTATTCGGTCTGGCCCTGCCTCTACCCCTGGACACCGCACTGCCTCTTGCAACCTGCCCTGCTGCTGCCCGTGCCTTCCCCTCTGAAGACCTGTCCTGTGTAGGCGTTGCACACCAGGTGGGTCAGTCACCTCATCGTCCTGCTGCTCTTCCTCCGAATCCTCTGTGCGCTCCTCCCTCGGACTTACTGCCCTTACTACTACCTCACTGCAAGACAACTGTGTCTCATCGTCATCGTCCTCCTCACCCACTGAAAGGTCTTGAGACAGTTGCTGGAAGTCCCCAGCCTCATCCCCCGGACCCCGGGAACTTTCAAATGGTTGGGCATCAGTGACGATAAACTCCTCTGCTTGGAGAGGAACCACTGCTGCCCAATCTGAGCAGGGGCCCGAGAACAGTTCCTGGGAGTCTGCCCGCTCCTGAGCATGTGTCATTGTAGTGGAGTGAGGAGGCTGGGAGGAAGGAGGAGTAGCAGCCAGAGGATTTGGATTTGCAGCACTGGACGGCGCAGAACTGTGGGTGGATGATAGCTTGCTCGAAGCACTTTCTGCCATCCACGACAGGACCTGCTCACACTGCTCATTTTCTAATAAAGGTCTCCCGCGTGGACCCATTAATTGGGCGATGAATGTGGGGACGCCAGAAACGTGCCTCTCTCCTAATCGCGCAGCAGTCGGCTGCGATACACCTTGATCAGGAGCTCGCCCTGTGCCCACACCCTCACATGGGCCTACGCGTCCTCGGCCACGTCCACGTCCTCTAGGCTTACCCCTACCCCTCAGCATGCTGTATTACCAGTGATTTCCCAGGCAGCAAATAAATTGGCGCAAGCCTGCAGAACAAATACAATTTTTCCCTTTTTGGGAAACGGAGGGCCCACTGACTATATTCAATCAGATAAGATATGTGTTGCACAGAAATGCAGTTATATGAAGTGCAGCAGAGCGGAGACTTTTCACAGGCAGCAAATAAATTGGCGCAAGCCTGCAGGACAAATAGAATGTTTCCCTTTTTGGGAAACGGAGGGCCCACTGACTATATTCAATCAGATAAGATATGTGTTGCACAGAAATGCAGTTATATGAAGTGCAGCAGAGCAGTTACTTTTCACAGGCAGCAAATAAATTGGCGCAAGCCTGCAGGACAAATAGAATGTTTCCCTTTTTGGGAAACGGAGGGCCCACTGACTATATTCAATCAGATAAGATATGTGTTGCACAGAAATGCAGTTATATGAAGTGCAGCAGAGCGGAGACTTTTCACAGGCAGCAAATAAATTGGCGCAAGCCTGCAGGACAAATAGAATGTTTCCCTTTTTGGGAAACGGAGGGCCCACTGACTATATTCAATCAGATAAGATATGTGTTGCACAGAAATGCAGTTATATGAAGTGCAGCAGAGCAGTTATTTTTCACAGGCAGCAAATAAATTGGCGCAAGCCTGCAGGACAAATAGAATGTTTCCCTTTTTGGGAAACGGAGGGCCCACTGACTATATTCAATCAGATAAGATATGTGTTGCACAGAAATGCAGTTATATGAAGTGCAGCACAGCGGAGACTTTTCACAGGCAGCAAATAAATTGGCGCAAGACTGCAGGACAAATACAATTTTTCCCTTTTTTGGAAACGGAGGGCCCACTGACTATATTCAATCAATAATATATGTCTTCTGGCCCTGCCTACACAATTCTCTCCCTGTAGTATTACTGCAAGGCGCAATGCTCTGCAGACAGCCGATTTTGAAAAGAAAAAAATATGGAACACTGCTAACAGCAGCCTGCACAGTACTGCACACGGATAGATGTGGCCCTAAGAAGGACCGTTGGGGTTCTTGAAGCCTACACTCACTCCTAACACTCTCCCTACCTAACCACCACTTCTGTCCCTGTAGTATTACTGCAAGGCGCAATGCTCTGCAGACTGCCGATTTTGAAAAAAAAAAAATTTGTGCAACACTGCTAACAGCACCCTCCACAGTACTGCACACGGATAGATGTGGCCCTGAGAAGGACCGTTGGGGTTCTTGAAGCCTACACTCACTCCTAACACTCTCCCTACAGCAGCACCAGCAGCAGCACTTTCCCTCAGCTAACTCAGTCACAAGGCATTTGAGGCGAGCCGCGGGAGGGGCCGACTTTTATACTCGGGTGACATCTGATCTCCCCAGCCACTCACAGCAGGGGGGTGGTATAGGGCTTGAACGTCACAGGGGGAAGTTGTAATGCCTTCCCTGTCTTTCAATTGGCCAGAAAAGCGCGCTAACGTCTCAGAGATGAAAGTGAAAGTAACCCAAACATCGCGTGGTACTCGTTACGAGTAACGAGCATCCCGATTACCTTAATATTCGCACGAATATCAAGCTCGGACGAGTACGTTCGCTCATCTCTATTAGATTCCTTTAGGTGTACACTCTATGTAGATGTGTGTTCATTTGGGGGTCTCTGGGTCTGTATATTAATCATATCTAATATGACACCCACAGTATATCGAATAGCAAAAATTGCACTAACATCACCAACACAGAAGGAGGTTCTTGACTGTAAGAGCAGTGAGACAATGGAGCTCTCTGCCTGAGGATGTGGTGATGGCAAAATCAATAGAAGTGTTTAAATGGGAACTAGGCATTCTTTTTAGAGTGCTACGATATTACAGGATATAGACATTGGGTGGCCAGCAGGGCTGTTTATCCGGGTCTTGAAGTTAGGTAGAAACTCAAACGTTGAATCAGGAATATTCTGACTTCCATATGGAGTCTGGAAGGAATTTTTTTCCTCCAAATGAGCTAAATTGGCTCGTTGTTATTTTTTGCCTTCCTCTGGACCAACAAGGGGGGTTGAAACAGGCTGAACTAGATGGACATTGTGTTCATTCATCCTAACATACTATGTTACTATGACTTAATAGCTGTCTACAAATATCTGAAGGGCTGTCACAGTGCAGAGAGATCAGCCCTATTCTCATTTGTACAGGAAAAGACTTAAGCCGTCTGCACACGGGCAGGTTAGATTCCGCATGCAAAATCCCGCAGTGGAATCTGGCCCTGGCAGCAGCGTCGTCCGTGCTTACCTGCTTTCGGGTCCCTTCATCTGCACTGCTGATGGTCCGCATGGCTCGCCATCAGATATGCACAGTACAGATTTTTTCTAACTCCTGCTTTTCCCGTAGAATCCACAGCCCACCTGCAATTCCAATTGTGAATGGGCTGTGGGTCGGACGTCTTCCATTGACAGCAATGAAAGACATCCATACGGACACCACAGGAAAATGGAGCATGCTGCGATTTTTTTCTTCCGCGAGTGGAAACCGCAATTGGTTTCCACTCGTGTGCATGAAAAATCACTTTTCCATAGCATGCTATGGAGGGTTTTTGCTGTGAAATCTGGAGGAGGACGCTTGCTCTGGATTCCGCCCATGTGCATTCACCTTAAAAGCAATGAGATGAAACTGAAAAGGAGGAGACACAAATCAGATATTAGAAAAAACTTTGACAGTAATGGTGATCAATGAGAGGAACAGGTTACCAGGGGAGGTGGTGAGTTCTCCTTCATTGGAAGTCTTCAGAGACCGGGATTATTTAGTGAATCCTGCATTGAGCAGGGGGTTGGATCAGATGACCCTGGAGGTCCCTTCCAACTCTCCCATTCTATGATAATCTCAATTTTCATAGCTCAGATTTACTTGGGGTTATGTGATTTAGTTTCTAGTCAGTTTCTTAGTCTGTAAGATGCTGCTACATGCTGATTGCCTGTCACACTCTGAAAGACTCCTCTGTGTATTACAGCTACTTCCAAACAGTGCAGCCTCCTGTCTGATTCTTATCAGGCACCATCTTGACGGCAAAAGTTTTACTTTCACATCAATCCTATGATGCATCAGCACAACATTAGTTAAAGTTTACACAATTTCTGCCTGCTTGGTGGACTGTTTAATTATCATTACCTTCCTTCAGTTTAATTATCTTTACCATGAACACTGAAGTTGCCCTTTAACTTTCAAGTGATCCAAATAATCTAAGCCAGTAGAGGGTGCACATTGAGTGGCTCTGATAATTGGATGGGTTGAAGATCACTTAAAAGGGAATGATATATAATGCAATGATCCGACAGACCCCATGGATTATAATGGGGTATGTGAAATTTCCATTATGATATCCGTCATTTTACTGGAAAATATAGCACAACATGCTGCATTATTTTTTACTTCATTTTTAACTGAATCTTCTGCCATTTTGGATGGAATTTAATACTTCATGAACAGTTCAATGTGGGGTGGATGCTTTCAACAAACAGAAGATTCTCTGAACTGGAAAGCCTCATTAACCCCTTCATGACAGGACGCAACAATTTTTGGCGGATTTTCTTCTCCGTTTATCAAAAGCCATAACTTTTTTATTTTTCCGTCGACGCGGCCGTGTAAGGGCTTGTTTTTTGCATGGCGAACTGTAGTTTTTATTGGCGTCATTTTTGGGTACATTAACTATATTGTAAAACTTTTTTTTTTTTATGATCGTAGGGAGAGAAAACGCATCAATTCTGCCATAGATTTTTTTTATTTTTTTTTTACAGCGTTAATCATGCAGCATAAATGAGACATTCCATTTTTTCTGCGGACCGGTACGATTACAACGATACCAAAATTCTTACATTTTTTTTAGGTTTTTCCACTTTTCTGGAATAAAAACACTTTTTTTGGAAATCTTTTTTTTTCTAAATCGCTGCATTCAAAGTCCTGTAACTTTTTTTTTTTAATTTACGGAGCTTTGTGAGGGCTTATTTCTTGCGAGACGAGCTGTAGTTTTTACTGGTACCATTTTGGTGTACATACGGCTTTTTTGATCACTTTTATTGTGTTTTTAGTGAGGCAAAATACTAAAAATAAGCATTTTGCCTCAGTTTTTTTAGTGGTTTTTTTTTTGCGTTTTTTTCTGTGCACACTCAAAAGCATGTGCAACTTATTGTACGCGTTGTTACGGACGCAACAATACCAAATATGTGGGTTTTTTTTTTTTTTACCTTTTTTTATGCTAATCTGAGAAAAAGCATTAAAAAGGTTTTTTTTTACTGTTTTTTTAATTCATTTTTTTAATCTTTTTTTTCTTTGCAACATTTGTGTCCCCCTGGGGGACTTTCACCACTGCCCTGATGATCGCTGTCATAAGGCATGGCAGGGCTACTGCTCTGCCATGCCTTATCGCTTATACAGCGATCTCAGGCACTGGTAACACAGGACACCAGTGTCTGGCGTCCTGTTACCATGGCGACAGGCCGGGCTCTCGCAATAACATTGCGAGGTCCGGCCAGAGACACAGAGGGAGTGCGCTCCCTGTGTGAACTCTTTCCCTGCCGCGATCTACTTAGATCGCGGCAGGGAAGGGGTTAACAGCGGGGGGTGCATCTCCGATGCCCTCCCCCGCTGTTGCAGCGGCCCGCCGGCTGTGACTGACAGCCGGCTCCCGCTGCGCGATAGCGCGGGATCATATGTGATCCTGCGCTATCCCTAGGACGTAAGTTTACGCCCTGTTGCGGGAAGTACCCCGCTGGCAGGACGTAAACTTACGCCCTGCAGTGGGAAGGGGTTAAATACTCGAGATATTGTAGAGTAGGAATAGAAGATACTATAAACAGTATAAATTCCAACTTATGCAGTATCATATCTTCGGGTAACTCCAATTCATTAAAACAAACTAAAATTCCTGCATGATAACCTGGCCCCAGACTTTAGTTATTATAATGGTGGTCTACAGGCTGAATTAGATGGACATTGTCTTCATTCAGCCTAACATACTAACATACTATGTATGGTGCTGTCAGTCATCACTTGCAAGCAAGCTATGAGTTTAATATGAGTCATGATCAATGACATAGCTATTTTGTAACATCCCTTTCTAATGAACTGCGTTGAACTCATAGCAAGGAACATGTATTATTTCACCTTCTTACACACCCAGGTAAAGATCACTATTTATGCCTATATGTATAATTTGTGACAGGCTTTGATTCCTTGTCATATAGTATATGCTGTGCTTGTGTCACTGCATAAGATCTGTGAATTGCTAGCTTTCTGCCATCTTTTACTGTAAGAGCAGTGAGACTATGGTACTCTCTCCCCGAGGACGTGGTGATGGCGAACTCACTAATAGAGTTCAAGGGGAGTCTGGACAATTTTCTTCAGTGTAACAGTATTTCATGTTTTAGTCACTGTGTTACTGGAGGAGGGTTGTTGATCCAGGGATCTATTCTGATTGCCAGCTTTGAAGTAGGAAAGGAATTCTTTCCCTAAGATGGCTTCTATCTCGAACTGAACGGAATGGGCATATGTCTTTTTTAAGCCTTAGAAACAATGTTAGTATGTAATATGGTGAGGATACATGGATTACTTATGCATAAAAAAAACTAACTTTCCACAAAAACCACTCTCCTTAGCAGAAGATCAGCTCCTACAGAAGCAGGTTTACACCACTGCTTACAATGGTCGTTGCTCCATTCATTTGGGGCTGCATGGTGATGGGACCCAATTCTTATGATTAGTGTGGGTCTCAGAAGTCAGACCCCCAGATAAGAGACTGTGAATAGGGGCTAAGTGTTAAACTTTGCTCAACCCATTTAACAAATGTTCCCCTCACCTCCAAAAATCTATGTGGGAGATAAGAACTGAGATGTCTGTATACCCAAAAGAGAAGAGAAGACATTTATGCCATATTCTTCACACTAGTGAGAAACCTGAAACTAACTTGATGGCACATCACCACATATACATACTCTGTAAGTGGCACGTTTTATACAAAAGCATTCCTGATTTCCAGCTATTACAACATTTGCTATGAGTCATAATTAATCTCTAACAATGCATGGTAGGGTGGGGCATCCCCTTTCTAGATGCCAAGTCTATTGCTAAGTCATCCTAACATCCTAAGCTACTTGTAACTTGTTTTTACAAATCATGTAAAAAATATATTTTTGTGTTGACTATCCGATGAAAATTTAAAATGTGGTTGACTTTTTCCTGATGATGACAGTCTGATTGTTCAGCTAAAATGATCATTCATTGTTAAAGAGATTCTGTAAAACATCATGAACCTGGTGATAAAACCCCTTTAAATTTCACCCGATGAATGATCATTTTGGATAAAATCGTCCATTTTCATTAACTTGTACCTAATGACAGAGATTGAATTACAGAATAGCTATAAGGGAGACCCCTAGTGGAAGCCACTTCCAAACACTATTTACAGTAGTAAAGCAGCAAAATTTTTAATGCAAGTACAGTGATGCCTTAGCTTACAAGTTTAATCCGTTCAGTGACGGAGCTCTTAAGCCAAAACACTCGTACAGTAAGTCAAATCACTTTTCCCCATTGAAATGAACTGAAACACCATTAATGCGTTCCAGTTCATTTCAATGGGGAAAATTTTACACTACATGTAAAAACACCCAAACATCAATACTCACCTACTGCCGACGTTCTGATCCTCGCAATGGTCCGCGGCGCTGTTGTAACCTGTCGTGTCCTCCTCCATGCCGACAGAGCATTTGTTCCTGGAAGCGGGGCTTGAGTACCTCGCCTCCAGCAAGCTAATGCTCTGATTGGTTAATCCAGCACCATGTCAGCCAATGAAAGCCGACGCTGGGTTAACCAATCACAGTCATTCAATGACATCATTGAAGCGCTGCAGACCATCGCGAGGACCAGCACTGCACTCTTATGAAAGCTGTCCAAAAGAAAATCTGTGTTGCCCATAGCAACCAATCACAGCGCAGCCTTCATTTTACCTCAGCAATAAAAGAAATAGCAATCAATCACATTGCAGCATTCATTTTACCCCAGTAGAATAAGAAATAGCAACCAATCACAGTGCAGCTTTTATTTTATGTCAGCTGTATAAGAAATGAAAGCTGCACTGTGATTGGTCACTATTGGCAACAAAAATTACAGGGGAAGTCGGTGAGTTTTTGATTTTTAATTTCGGACCTGGATAAGTTGGGGGCTTGGGCAGAAAAATGGCAAATGAAGTTCAATGTGGAAAAATGTAAGGTTATGCACATGCCTAGGAGAAATGGATGTCACCAATATACACTAAATGGGGTACCGCTAGGGAAAAGTGATATGGAAAAAGACCTGGGGGTACTAGTGGATTGTAGACTAAACTGGAGTAACCAATGCCAGTCAGCTGCTGCAAAAGCTAATAAAGTCTTGGGGTGCATTAACCCCTGGAGTGGCGGGTTTCCTACCACCCTGTCAGACCCACCAGGGCAGGTTTTTTAAAATGGTCTAATCATTGAATTTCAACTAATTTTGCAGTTGCGTCTCAAGAGCCATAACTTTTTCATTTTTCCATTGACATGGCCATATAAGGGCTTGTTTTTTGCGGGACAAGTTGTGATTTTTTAAACAGGGGGGAGGAAAAAAAGAAATGGGGAAAAAAGAAAAAAAGGGGCCATGTCATTAAGGGGTTAAATAATGTATTAACTTCCTTCTCTGGGTCATTACGACGCATGAATACCACATGTGTGATTTTATTTTTGATTTTTTACAAAGTAAAGGGAGACGAGTGTTTTTATTTTTTTTTAAATAATTTATTTACTTTTGTTTTGTTTTAACTTTTTTTTTTCTTTGTCCCTTTAGGGGACTTCTACAGGGACCCATCAGGACCCCCTGATCACATTCCGGGGGTCCGATGGTGACAGCCTTATACATGCTGCAGTGACAGCCCTTTACATGCTGCAGTCACATAGAGTGCAGCATGTAAAGGGTTAACACAGCAGAGATCGGAGGTTTTCTCTGATCTCTGCTGTAAGAGCTGGTGCCTGGCTGTCCTCTGACAGCCAAGCACCAGCTCTCCCTGCCACAGAGACCATCGGCTTGCTTCTGACAAGCCGATGGTCTCTATGGCAACCTGTAAACAAAGCAGGAGACTTAGAAGCATGAGATTGCCGGCATATCGGCAATATCTTCTGCTGGTTTTTCAAAGCCCTTGATTTGTTCTCTGTGGGAATGTGCAGGCAGAGCACACTGTCACAGCTTGTGGCATTGTGCTCTGCAGCTCCCATAGTGATACATAGCCCGGAAATCTTCCGGGCTATATCACTATCGGCAGTGGAGCTCGTCCCGGAAAATTTCCGGGCGTGCTACTCAAGAGGTTAATAGAGGTATAGGGGCGAAGGACGAGAACATTATCCTCCCACTATATAAGGCACTTGTTAGGCCCCACATGGAATACTCCACACAGTTCTGGTCACCGGTTCTCAGGAAAGATGTTACAGTACTGGAGGGGGTTCAAAGACAAGCAACTAAACTAATGCATGGAATGAGGAGACTGGAATACCCAGAGAGGCTATCCAAATTGGGATTATTTACTCTAGAAAAAAGACAGCTAAGGGGTGATCAAATAACTATGTATAAATACATGAGGGGACAATACAAGGATCTCTCCCATGATCTGTTTACACCCAGGACTGCGACGGTAACAAGAGGAAAGCAGGTTTCATCACCAACACAGAAAGGGGTTCTTTACTGTAAGAGCAGTTAGACTGTGGAACTATCTGCCTGAGGATGTGGTGATGGCAAAATCCATAGAGGAGTTTAAAAGGGGACTTGATGTCTTTCTGGAGCGGAAGGATATTAGAGGATATAAATCTTAGGTTAATTGTTAATCCGGGTATATAGGTAGGTAGGAACTATTAGCGGTTGATCCAGGTATTAGTCTGATTGCCATTAGGGATTCGGGAAGGAATTTTTTCCCCAAAAGCGCTAATTGGCTTCTGCTCTTGGGATTTTTTGCCTTCCTTTGGATCAACAACACAGGAGGATAAACAGGCTGGACTAGATGGACATTGTCTTCATTCGGCCTTACAAACTATGTTACTATGTTACTATAAGGCACTGTAGGTGTAAAAGAATATATTCATGATGACACCAAATGTAGATCATCACTATTGTCTATCATACGTACATAGACGCATGACGCCAATACCAAGTGCTTTGTCTCCCTGTTACACAAAACATCTACACCTAATGTCACTTACTACCTCATATCTGGTTAACCATGAAAAGTGCGTGACAATAACTATAAGTAAAACTACTAGTGTCCTTTTTTGGGAAGTATTCCCCCAATCCACATCTATCAATCTGTCATTGATCCTGCAGTGTCCACACTGAGTCATTGGAGACTGGTCTCATGTGTCTTGATTAGAGATGAGCGAACGTACTCGTCCGAGCTTGATACTCGTTCGAGTATTAGCGTGTTCGAGATGCTCGTTATTCGAAACGAGCACCACGCGATGTTCGAGTTACTTTCACTTTCATCTCTGAGACGTTAGCGCGCTTTTCTGGCCAATAGAAAGACAGGGAAGGCATTACAACTTCCCCCTGCGACGTTCAAGCCCTATACCACCCCCCTGCAGTGAGTGGCTGGCGAGATCAGGTGTCACCCGAGTATATAAATCAGCCCCTCCCGCGGCTCGCCACAGATGCGTTCTGACAGAGATCAGGGAAAGTGCTGTCTTGCTGGAGTTGCTATAGGGAGAGTGTTAGGAGTATTTTAGGCTTCAAGAACCCCAACGGTCCTTCTTAGGGCCACATCTAACCGTGTGCAGTAGTGTGGAGGCTGCTTTTTGCAGTGTTGCACTTTTTTTTTTTTTGTATATCGGCCGTGCAGAGCATTGCGCCCTGCAGTAATTATACATAGTCCAGGGCCAGTAGTGGTGGTGAGGCAGGGACAGAAGACATATTTATTGAATATAGGCAGTGGGCCTTTCCAAAAACATTTGGGGAAAAAAATCTATTTGGGCTGCCTGTGACCGTCCTCAGTGTACTGGGTCTGTGCTGGGGGTAGTTGTCCTAATTCATACGCAGCCAGCTAAGTGTTACAGCAGGCTTGCGCAAAATTATTTCCTGGCTCTGCTGTGCGTTCTGTAAGCGAAGTCAGCCTCCAACCACAGGCCAATAAGTGGCACATTTAATTACAGCGTTCTGTTTCTGCACTACTGGTAATACACCATGCTGAGGGGTAGGGGTAGGCCTAGAGGACGTGGACGTGGACGCGGGCGAGGACACGGAGGCCCAAGTCAGGGTGTGGGCACAGGCCGAGCTCCTGATCCAGGATTAGGAGAGAGGCACGTTTCTGGCGTCCCCACATTCATCTCACAACGCGGTAGACCTTTATTAGAAAATGAGCAGTGTGAGCAGGTCCTGTCGTGGATGGCAGAAAGTGCATCCAGCAATCTATCGAACACCCAGAGTTCTGCGCCGTCCACTGCTGCAACTCTGAATCCTCTGGCTGCTGCTCCTCCTTCCTCCCAGCCTCCTCACTCCATTACAATGACACATTCTGAGGAGCAGGCAGACTCCCAGGAACAGTTCTCGGGCCCCTGTCCAGAATGGGCAGCAAGGGTTCCGAATCCTCTCCTACTGGAGGAGTTTGTCGTGACCGATGCCCAACCTTTTGAAAGTTCCCGGGGTCCGGGGGATGAGGCTGGGGACTTCCGGCAACTGTCTCAAGACCTTTCAGTGGGTGAGGAGGACGATGACGATGAGACACAGTTGTCTATCAGTGAGGTAGTAGTAAGGGCAGTAAGTCCGAGGGAGGAGCGCACAGAGGATTCGGAGGAAGAGCAGCAGGACGATGAGGTGACTGACCCCACCTGGTTTGCTACGCCTACTGAGGACAGGTCTTCAGAGGGGGAGGCAAGGGCAGCAGCAGGGCAGGTTGCAAGAGGCAGTGCGGTGTCCAGGGGTAGAGGCAGGGCCAGACCGAATAATCCACCAACTGTTTCCCAAAGCGCCCCCTCGCGCCATGCCACCCTGCAGAGGCCGAGGTGCTCAAAGGTCTGGCAGTTTTTCACTGAGAGTGCAGACGACCGACGAACAGTGGTGTGCAACCTGTGTCGCGCCAAGATCAGCCAGGGAGCCACCACCACCAGCATGTGCAGACATATGATGGCCAAGCACCCCACAAGGTGGGACGAAGGCCGTTCACCGCCTCCGGTTTGCACCGCTGCCTCTCCCCCTGTGCCCCAACCTGCCACTGAGATCCAACCCCCCTCACAGGACACAGGCACTACCGTCTCCTGGCCTGCACCCACACCCTCACCTCCGCTGTCCTCGGCCCCATCCACCAATGTCTGTCAGCGCACCGTCCAGCCGTCGCTAGCGCAAGTGTTGGAGCGCAAGCGCAAGTACGCCGCCACGCACCCTGCACACTCAAGCGTTAAACGTGCACATAGCCAAATTTATCAGCCTGGAGATGCTGCCGTATAGGGTTGTGGAATGGAGGCTTTCAAAAGTATGATGGCGGCGGCCCCGCGCTACTCAGTTCCCAGTCGCCACTACTTTTCCCAATGTGCCGTCCCAGTCCTGCACGACCATGTCTCCCGCAACATTGTACGCGCCCTCACCAACACGGTTACTGCCAAAGTCCACTTGACAACAGACACGTGGACAAGCACAGGCGGCAGGGCCACTATATCTCCCTGACGGCACATTGGGTGAATTTAGTGGAGGCTGGGACAGAGTCAGAGCCTAGGACCGCTCACGTCCTACCCACCCCCAGAATTGCGGGCCCCAGCTCGGTGGTGGTATCTGCGGCGGTGTATGCTTCCTCCACTAAACCGTCCTCCTCCTCCTCCGCAACCTCTGTCTCGCAATCAAGATGTGTCAGCAGCAGCACGTCGGCAACAGTCGGTGTCGCGCGGCGTGGCAGCACAGCGGTGGGCAAACGTCAGCAGGCCGTGCTGAAACTACTCAGCTTAGGAGATAAGAGGCACATGGCCCACGAAGTACTGCAGGGTCTGACAGAGCAGACCGACCGCTGGCTTGCGCCGCTGAGCCTCCAACCGGGCATGGTCGTGTGTGACAACGGCCGTAACCTGGTGGCGGCTCTGCAGCTCGGCAGCCTCACGCACGTGCCATGCCTGGCCCACGTCTTTAATTTGGTGGTTCAGCGCTTTCTGAAAAGCTACCTACGCTTGTTAGACCTGCTCGGAAAAGTGCGCCGGCTCTGCGCACATTTCCGCAAGTCCCACACGGACGCTGCCACCCTGCACACCCTGCAACATCGGTTTCATCTGCCAGTGCAACGACTGCTGTGCGACGTGCCCACACGGTGGAACTCTATGCTCCACATGTTGGCCAGGCTCTATGAGCAGC
Source organism: Eleutherodactylus coqui (assembly GCF_035609145.1). Classification (NCBI taxonomy): domain Eukaryota; kingdom Metazoa; phylum Chordata; class Amphibia; order Anura; family Eleutherodactylidae; genus Eleutherodactylus; species Eleutherodactylus coqui. Next base: position 65,705,904 of record NC_089847.1, on the reverse strand, counting down.
GTAGAGCTATAGTGGAATACCAACTCCAACATGGGCGGCGCAGTGGGAGTCAGCCTCCTCAATTCTTTACAGAAGAGTGGGCCTGGTTGGCAGACATCTGCCAGGTCCTTGGAAACTTTGAGGAGTCTACCCAGATGCTGAGCGGGGATGCTGTAATCATTAGCGTCACCATTCCTCTGCTATGCCTCTTGAGAAGTTCCCTGCAAAGCATAAAGGCAGACGCTTTGCGCTCGGAAACAGAGCCGGGGAAAGACAGTATGTCGCTGGATAGTCAGAGCACCCTCCTGTCTATATCTCAGCGCGTTGAGGAGGTGGAGGAGGAGCATGAGGAGGATGAGGAGGAGGGGGAAGAGACAGCTTGGCCCACTGCTGAGGTTACCCATGCTGCTTGCCTGTCATCCTTTCAGCGTGTATGGCCTGAGGAGGAGGAGGAGGAGGATCCTGAAAGTGATCTTCCTAGTGAGGACAGCCATGTGTTGCGTACAGGTACTCTGGCACACATGGCGGACTTCATGTTAGGATGCCTTTCTCGTGACCCTCGCGTTACACGCATTCTGGCCACTACGGATTACTGGGTGTACACATTGCTCGACCCACGGTATAAGGAGAACTTTTCCACTCTGATACCCGAAGAGGAAAGGGGTTCGAGAGTGATGCTATACCACAGGACCCTGGCGGACAAGTTGATGGTAAAATTCCCATCCGACAGCGCTAGTGGCAGAAGGCGCAGTTCCGAGGGTCAGGTAGCAGGGGAGGCGCGGAGATCAGGCAGCATGTACAGCACAGGCAGGGGAACACTCTCTAAGGCCTTTGACAGCTTTCTGGCTCCCCAGCAAGACTATGTCACCGCTCCCCAGTCAAGGCTGAGTCGGTGGGAGCACTGTAAAAGGATGGTGAGGGAGTACGTAGCCGATCGCACGACCGTCCTCCGTGACGCCTCTGCCCCCTACAACTACTGGGTGTCGAAGCTGGACACGTGGCCTGAACTCGCGCTGTATGCCCTGGAGGTGCTTGCTTGTCCTGCGGCTAGCGTCTTGTCAGAGAGGGTGTTTAGTGCAGCTGGGGGAATCATCACAGATAAGCGTATGCGCCTGTCAACCGACAGTGCCGACAGGCTTACACTCATCAAGATGAACAAAGCCTGGATTTCCCCCGACTTCTCTTCTCCACCAGCGGACAGCAGCGATACCTAAGCAATACGTAGGCTGCACCCGCGGATGGAAGCATCGTTCTCTATCACCATCAAAAACGGGGACATTTTTGCTTCATCAATCTGTGTATAATATTCCTCCTCCTCCTCCTGCTCCTCCTCCTGAAACCTCACGTAATCACGCCGAACAGGCAATTTTTCTTAGGCCCACAAGGCTCAGTCATATAATTTTTCTAAACAATTTTTATACGTTTCAATGCTCATTAAAGCGTTGAAACTTTCACCTGAACCAATTTTTATTTCAACTGGGCTGCCTCCAGGCCTAGTTATCAATTAAGCCACATTAACCAAAGCGATTAATGGGCTTCACCTGCCCTCTTGGTTGGGCATGGGCAATTTTTCTGAGGTACATTAGTACTGTTGGTACACCAATTTTTGGGGGCCCTCGCCTACAGTGTAATCCAATTAATTTTTTGCCCACCTGCATTACAGCTGACGTTACATCAGCTGTGCTGGGCACTGCAATGGGATATATTTATGTACCGCCGGTGGGTTCCAGGGAGCCACCCATGCTGTCGGTCCACACGGAGTTGTAACTACGTGTGTCCACTTCTAAAGAACCCCAGTCTGACTGGGGCATGCAGTGTGGGCCGAAGCCCACCTGCATTAAACATGACATTACCTCAGCTGTGATGGGCAATGCTATGGGATATATTTATGTGCCGCCGGGGGCTTCCTGGCACCCACCCATGCTGTCGGTCCACAGGGACTTCACAATAGGGAGTTGTACCTGCCTGTGTCTATGAATTAAAAATCCCGGTCAGGTTGGGGCATGCAGTGTGGGCCGAAGCCCACCTGCATTTAATCTGACGTTAGCTCTGCTGTCCAGGGCACTGCAATGGGATACATTTATGTACAGCCGGTGGGTTCCAGGGAGCCACCCATGCTGTGGGTGCACACGGAATTCCCATTGCGGAGTTGGGGATTCCCAGTTGTACCTGCCTGTGACTATTTATAAAAAAACGCGGTCTGACTGGGGCATGCAGACACCTTGACAGAATGAATAGTGTGTGGCACATAGGTTCCCCATTGCTATGCCCACGTGTGCAGCTCCTGATGGCGGTGGCACAGGATTCTATTTCTCATTGCTTCTGTACAGCATTGTGGGCTATCGCTCCGCCCCTTTTAAAGAGGGTCGCTGCCTAGCCGTGCCAACCCTCTGCAGTGTGTGCCTGCGGTTCCTCCTCATGGCAGACGCACTTCTAAATAGACATGAGGGTGATGTGGCATGAGGCCAGCGTGTGGCATGAGGGCAGCTGAAGGCTGCGCAGGGACAATTTGGTGTGCGCTGTGGACACTGGGTCGTGCGGGGGGGGGGGGGGGGGCAGCATGTAACCCAGGAGAAGTGGCAGCGGAGTGTCATGCAGGCAGTGATTGTGCTTTGTTGGAGGTAGTGTGGTGCTTAGCTAAGGTATGCATTGCTAATGAGGGCTTTTCAGAAGTAAAAATTGTTGGGAGGGGGGGACCCACTCTTGCCGCTATTGTGGCTTAATAGTGGGACCTGGGAACTTGAGATGCAGCCCAACATGTAGCCCCTCACCTGCCCTATCCGTTGCTGTGTCGTTCCCATCACTTTCTTGAATTGCCCAGATTTTCATAGTAACATAGTATGTAAGGCCGAATGAAGACATTGTCCATCTAGTCCAGCCTGTCTATCCTACTGTGTTGATCCAGAGGAAGGCAAAAAAAACCCCAAGGCCAGAAGCCTTTTCAGAAATGGAAACCTTAGCGAGCATTGGCGATATACAAAAATGCTCGGGTCGCCCATTGACTTGAATGGGGTTCGTTATTCGAAACGAACCCTCGAGCATCGCGAGATTTTCGTCCCGAGTAACGAGCACCCGAGCATTTTGGTGCTCGCTCATCTCTAGTCTTGATCCTTAGTCCTGGTTCAGGGTTCCATCATCTACTTCTGGGGTAAAGTCCCATGCAGGACATCTTTGACCTGGGCCCTCTGGTTCTCTCTGGGCCTCCAGTTGCTTGGACCTGGCCATCCCCTCAACACGGGCGTACAGCTACCCAGGCCTCTTTCCACTACAGCCAGCCTCTGCTCACTTTGTGCTGTTGGTCTCTCTCCTGGCAGCTTTCCATAATTAGGAAAGTACTACTATGCTGCTGTCCTGAAATAGGGTCTTTGCCACTTTAAGCTCTTTGGTAAGAAGCTCTGCTCACCCCTCTTACATAACCTCTTAAAGGGGTTGTCCCGCGCCGAAACGGGTTTTTCTTTTTTTCAACCCCCCCCCCCCGTTCGGCGCGAGACAACCCCGATGCAGGGACGTACAGAAAGCTTACCGGAGCGCTTACCTTAATCCCCGCGCTCCGGTGACTTCTATACTTACCTGTGAAGATGGCCGCCGGAATCCTCTTCTTCCGTGGACCGCAGCTCTTCTGTGCGGTCCATTGCCGATTCCAGCCTCCTGATTGGCTGGAATCGGCACGTGACGGGGCGGAGCTACACGGAGCCGGCATCCTGCACGAAAGGCTCCATAGAAGAAAGCAGAAGACCCGGACTGCGCAAGCGCGGCTAATTTGGCCATCGGAGGGCGAAAATTAGTCGGCACCATGGAGACGAGGACGCCAGCAACGGAACAGGTAAGTAAAAAACTTTTTATAACTTCTGTATGGCTCATAATTAATGCACAATGTATATTACAAAGTGCATTAATATGGCCATACAGAAGTGTATAGACCCACTTGCTGCCGCGGGACAACCCCTTTAACTTTAAGGTTGCTAGTCCTCTTGAAACTCAGCAGACCTTCACTGGAACAAGATTCTAGAGGTGAACAACTGGCTACGTTGATGATGGTGCATTCTAGACCATGGAGTGAATTACCTATATCAGTGATGGCAAATCTTTTAGCCAGGATGAAGAACACAGCTGGACTGCTCTGTTCTTCATACCCTGGCTGTCTTCAGGGAGCGGGATACAGCTAAAACAAAAGTATCAGCTGTATCCTGTTGTGAATTCCTGATAACGGATCGCTGATCTTTTAACATGCCGAAAGATCAGCGATGGCTTAACGAAAACTGCATGATGTCAGTGCAGTTAGACACAACGATTATCGCTCAAAAGATAGCTTTGAGCGATTCTTGAGCGAAAATCATTGTGTCTAAAAAGGGCCTTAATAATACTAAAACAGGGCTAATTAACAGACAATACAAAACATACAATCGTCAAAAAAATCTCTAAGAGCTAAGCGGAGAATTTCTTTTTTCACGCACCCCTATCCCAAGAGAATAGAGGGCTAATTGCCCTTTTAAGGAGCAAAGTGGATATCTGTTCACCTGTAATGTAGTCACATATAATATTTTATATTTATATACCATGATACTTGACTAGGATATACAAATTTGCTCCCAAAATAGAAGAGGTGTTTAGATATACCACAATTCCAAACAAAAGAAAGGAAACAAGACTATCCCAAAAAGAAAAAAATGCTCATGACTGCATCTCTACAATAGATATAAAAATATTGACTGTGTATTTGCTAGATATCGTACTAAAAAAAAAAGCTTATGAAAAGCTGACTGCAGAATCTGTAGGGTTAGGGCGAGCACCCACTGGCGATTGCGTTTTCGCCGCGTTTCCCGCGATTTTTCCACGCGTTTTTCGCGGCGTTTTCGCGGCTTTTCCGTTAATTTCCATTGACATTCATGGGTGCATTAGGAGAAAAATAAGGACACATATGCAACTGACATGTTCCTATGTTAAAAACGCAAACGCAACGCAAAAAAAACGCCAGTGGACAGGAACACGTTATCTCTATGCCTGTGCAGGAAAAACGCAAAACGCAAAACGCAGGTAAAAAAACGCCAGTGGGTGCTCGCCCTAAGGGTGCCCACCCACTAGCGTTTTTTTACTGCGAAATTCGCAGCGTTTTTTTTTTCTGCAGGGGTCTTTGGGCTATGGGAGTTGTAAAGCTAAAATCGCGATTGCGCAAAATCGCGATTTCGCGGTAAATCGCGATTTTGCGCGATCGCGATTTTAGCTTTACAAGTCCCATAGACCCCCTGTAGAAAAAAAAAACGTGCGAATTTCGCAGTGAAAAAAAACGCTAGTGGGTGGGAGCCCTAAGTCTGCAGAAATTGTAGGGCAAGTATCAGAAAAGCTAAAGCTTTTGGAGGGAATAAAAGAATGCAGGCTACCTATAAACAGAGAGATGGTGAGGAAACACTGAGGCCCAATGTCCACAGATGGATTTTAATTATAGAATCCTCACACCATCCTCACAAGATCCGTAGCTCTAGCCGCCCATAGAGATGCATTAACAACCGCAAGGCAATTAAAAGCATGCGGATGTGATTTTTTTCCCAACGTGCAGATTGCATGCACGGGAAGAACTCGCAGGATGCTCCATTTTTCTGCCGTCCTATCCGCAGCACAGCCACTGTGTGCCACAGATCTGTGGGAAAGCAGATTAAAAAAATTTATATATAGGACTGCGCATGTGTGCATTGCCGGCATGTTCAGATGCATCCGCCATGCTGAAAAAAGAAGATCCAGCCGGAGGAGGAAAAAACAAACAAATCATGCCAGACTAATCTAATTTCCTAATATGACAGAATTACGGACTGGGTTGAGCAGAAAAATGCGGTAGATATAGTATATCTTGACTTTAGTAAAGCATTTGACAAAGCATCTCATACCATCCCTTTTGAAAAAATAACCAAATATGGGATTGACAAGGCAACTGTTAGGTGGATTCACAAATGTCTGAGTGATCGTACTTAAAGACTGGTCATAAATGGCTGCACATTCAACTAGAAGAATGTGTCAAGTGGGGTACCACAAGGCCCTGTCCTGGGCCCAATGTTGTTCAACATTTTTATAAATGATTCGGTGGAGGGAATTGAAGGGAAACTGATCAAATTTGCCGGCGACACAAAGCTTGGAGGCATACCTAACACTAGAGAAGAGAGAGGGAGGATTCAAAAAGATCTAGAAAAGCTTGAACAGAGGGCGGAGACTAACAGAGTGGTATTTAAGCACATAAAGAATGGGAGGAATTGGGCTAAGCAGCAGCACATGTGAAAAAGAGTTGGGTATACTAATAGAACACAGACTGAACATGAGTCAACAATGCGATGCAGCAGCAAAAAAGGCAAACACAATTCTAGGATGCATTAAGAGAAGCATAGAGTTTAGATCATGTGAGGTAATTATACCCCTCTATTCTTAGTCAGTCCGCATCTGGAATACTGTGTCCAGTTCTAGGCACCCCAATTTAAAGACAAGACATCGAGAAACTGGAGCAAGTTCTGAGAAGAGTTAGCAAGATGGTGAGTGGTCTGCAAATCATGTTCTATGAGGAACGGTTAAAGGATCTGGGAAATGTTAGCTTGCAAAAAAGAAGGCTGAGAGGAGCTGTCTACAAATACATGAAGGGCTGTCACAGTGCAGAGGGATCAGCCCAATTCTCATTTGGACCAGATGACCCTGAAGGTCCCTACCAACTCTACGATTCTATGTTTCTAATTATGGAATATCTCCACGTGCCACTGGTTGCACTGTCCTGCCAACTGTGCCAAGACTCCTATGGCCAAAAAGTAATGAAAATACTATGTGAATGTCCCCTAAAAAAATCTCTAATTCAAGGGTTCTCAACCTGCACTCGGGGGCCAAGTGTGACTTACAGTACTGTTCTAGGTGGCCCCCAACTGTCTGTTCAAAGACATGCTTGTTTGTGTCTGGTCAGAGAAGCAGAATAAAAGGAGGGACGGGGCAACCTAAGCAAGTAACTAGCAGGTTTTTCAGTGAAAAAAAAATTTTAGTTTCCCCAATGAAGTAAAACTTTTTTGAACAGGTGTAGCCAACCAAACTCACGTCTCAACTTTCAAGGAGGACATTGATGATATGATTCTGTTGGTCAAAAAAACTGGGTATATGCACGACTGTATTACAAATGAGGGGATTAGGCTGCTTTCACATCTGCGCTACAGGGTTCCATTTCCAGCTCTGTTTTATGACAGAACGGAACAGTGCCAAACAGACCCCATTAAGTATGGTCTCCACTTAGCAGTCCGGCATTTTATCAGATGAAAAAGCACTGCATGCAACACTTTTTCTTTTGGTATTGTGTGCCGGATCTGTGATGGAACCTCCAAATAAAGGTTCCAGCGCAGAAAGTGAGAAAGTGGCCTTAGCTCAACTTCTCTGTTTCAGGCCCCCTGTCCACGGCTGAGGCGAAATATCGCTAGCGATATTCTGCCACAGGGCAGGACGGGAGAGCACTGACAGGTCTCAGAGATGAGCCTATCTAATAGACAGGCTCACCGCGTAAAATCACGGCAATCGCAGCATACCCCAATTTAAATCCCACGAGCGGAGAATCGCTATGATTCTCCACTTGTGGATGCCGACGCTGCGCTTTCCATAGTACTCTATGGAAAGCTTTACAGAGCATGATCCTTAGGCAATTTAGCGCAAGTGGATCATCGCCCGTGGACAGCCTTAGTGAAACCAACATAAGTAGATGCATTTCAGGGCTATTGCACCCCTTCCTCAATATTTGCTGGGGACACACATCCAGAAGCATGGGCAGCATTCCTTTCCTCTGTTAACAAGACACATGTTCAAACTATGCTGGCTTCAATAAAACAGAGAAGTTGCCCAAATTTACTTTTGTATTGTGCTCCTCCAAGACAGTCAAATCTATACACTGTTTGTGGCTGGTGGCTCCTTGCATGCATTTTGCACATCAGAGAGAGTCAGGGATGGATACATTGTAATTCCACTAATGTTGCATTATTTGTCTATCTCTGGCACCCCTTCACACCAGTAGAATAGGGATCTCTCAACCTCTGGGTGGCACTCCAGTAAGGAGTACATGACATGGTCATTCATGCATGTGACTATCTTTAGTGTAGTTTTTAAGAGTGAAAATTTTGGCTGTTTCAGCAATTCAGATAAACTGCAAGGGAGAAAACTGCATGCATGTGTTCTTTTCGGAGTGCACCATGGGGAGAAGGAAATACATTCCTGGCATAAGTGTCTCAGGTGGTGCCCCTTTAAGTTTTCCTGTGGCCCTTGGGATTGGCTCAGACTGACAATTTGCTCTACCGACCAGAAAAGGTTGTGCATCCCTGCACTAATGCTTAAAATTAGAAGGGTACTTCCATCTTGGAATGTTGTGGCATATCCTTAGAAAATCCTATAACATTCTTATCACTTGGTTCTGACATTTAGGATACCCTTTGACCCTGAGAGTGAAGAGACCATGATCCCTTCAGCAGTTCTCCTACCCAGAGGCACTCTAAGCTGCACACTGTGCAGCCAACTGCAGTTCCGTGCACAGCAGATGGATAGCAGCATCATGATTCAGGAGAAGCCTATGAACGGACTACAGCGCTGTGGTCCCTTCATTCTGAGGATCGTGTTGGCCACACACCATTTAATATGTCTGGAAAACCTTTTTAATAAAAGGTGTACTGTATATATCGTTGAGTCAAAATACCTTGTACCTGGTCACCTGATACTGTAAATTGTGAAAGGTTGATCTGTTTATGAAAATATACTAACATTACTTTAATCCAGAATCAATAGAACTAGATATATGCCGAATTATCAAATATTCTGGATTAGCAGACGATCATAGAAAGCTACATGTAGAACTCTCTTGTAAAGGTAAAGAACCTCCAGGAAGTAAACGCAGAATTAAATGTTAACACAGAAGTCTCTCGGCTCATTCTTCTGGTTTTTGTGAAATTACAGTTTATATTGTCGTATTATACTGGATTATTAGACTTTCTGGACCATCAGATGCAGTACTAACCCCTTCAATTAAGAAAGCGTATGCCCTACGGCGCTAGGGGTGTATGGAGCAAACCCGGGAGCCAAGCCCCTTCCATACCCGGTGGGTGACAGCTATGGTAATCAGCTGAGCAGCTGGCTTCTGTTGGCAATTGCCATTATTGAAGCTAGCACTTATGGCCATTTAAACTCTACTTTCCACAGTCAATGCTGACTTTGATCCAGGTGGATAGACAAAGTAGGGATCCCCCACCATAACCTCCAGTGGCCCCCTCGTGTCACAATCGCATGGAGACGATAGTTGACATAGCAGCCCAAGGCCTAGTAAAGTCTCCTTGTGCTGCTATGGAATCTAATCTAAGATATCTTGCCTGTGGCAGAATTTAATAGATGAATAATAAAAGTATAATATGTATGTTGGTATGTTATACAAGCGATCAGATGATTGCAGGTTCAAGTCTCCTATGGGGACTCATAAAAATTAGTTTAATAACATTATTTTTAAAATATTGCCAAAAAATATAAATGAAAAAAACTTGTTCCCATTTCAAAAAATTCAAAAGAATAAAAATAATTGGGATCGTCACATCTATGAAAATCCGAACTATTAAGGCATGTAATTATTTATTCTGCTCAGTGAACGTCATAAGAAGAAAAATGACACAAAGCCAGAATTACAGTTTTTTGGTCACTCTGCCCTTCAAAAAGTTGTATGCACCTCGTAATGTTACAAGTAAAAGCTATACAGCTCGCCCCACATAAAACAATTCCTAACACAGGTTCATTGATATAAAATATAGTTTTGGGATTCAAAATATGGCGACAGAATGCAATCTTATTCAACAAAAAAGTTTGTTTAACTTTTAAAGCTTTTGGAAAGCGGTGAGTGAACAAAAAAAAAAAAAAAAAAAGCGACAATGGAAAAATGCAAAATGGCTTGCAAGTAAAAGGGTTAAAGACTTTACTGTAAATTGATCTGCATACCAAACATTTTTTTTCAAATGTTGTCAACTGTTCTCATCTCACTTAGCAGTATTTGAATCTGCATGACCGATGAGCATAATGAATCTTTCATTTCACTATTACCACTTTCAAACTTTCACTTTGTGGAAGTGACTCATAAAATTTGAATGAAGGAAGATTACTCAGAGGCAAACAATTCAGAAGAGAAATGGATGCCATAGTGCCCCTTGTCCTCTCTAGTAAAGATGAAATGATATACCATGACAGGTGGAGCAGTTTTTGTCTATGTAGAGAGGAATAGGTGTGTAAGTTCCTTGTGCATAGATAAGAATACTGTATTTGTCAGAGACAGACGCTTGTCTGGACTGCTCCATTCTTCTCCATTACATTTTTACAGCAGAGTTAAACATTAGTTTACAGGGTATATTACTTTACAGCAGGACATAAGCCAATAGTAAGATTTCTGGTGTTCTGGTAAAGAGACACTATGATACGGATCAATGTCCACATCTGCACGAAAAATACAAAGAAACAGAAACTGTAAAGGCTACTAGGCAAGTGTACACATAGCCTAATAGTTATGATGGATATTCCACACCAAAACAATAAAGCCAACCTGTTTTCAATGAGCCATATGCAAATGTGGTGGGTATGTTCCACTGCAGCAAACAGGGACAGATAAAGAGGGTAAAAGGGGCAATCACCCATGACAATGACATCATCATATCACCTGCATCATTCTGCACAATCTTATCCAGAAAAGCCCAAGGCAGAGGATGGAGAACGCTGTGAGAGCATGAGGAAAGTGGGTGGGTTTATTGTTTTATTTTTGCCAGGGTCCAGTGGGGCCTATAAATGACTCAGGGGGCACAGTGTGACCTTAATAAGGCCCCACTGTGCCCACTAAGCCATTAATAATGACTTGAGGACACAGCAGCACCTATAAATGACTCAGGTGTTATGTGTTGCTCCTGGGATCTGTAATTCTACGTGTTACCAGGAGCACACTTCCACAAGTGTGGGATAATTTAGCTGGCTGAGTGTGTGGATTACTCCAGCCAGCCAATCGCCATCGGTCTGTGTAGATAAGTTTGAGCCTCTTCACCTAGGGGGGGCTAAACATTTATCCATTTACATCATTCCATCTCATAACTTGGTGTTTTGTGTCATGCATGCTGCTTGTTTGAGCTGTTTCCCCCACCTCACTAATGATAGTCTGGACATCTGATCTCTCTGTCTGCATGTTCTATGGGCCCCTGCTCCAGAGGCGTAACTTGAAGCTCCAGGGCCCCAATGCAAAACCTGTAACAGGGCCGCCAACTATAATGCTTTGTTCATAGTACTGGACTCCCTATATGTAAAGAAGAGGCCTCATGGGCCCCCTAAGGCTTCCCGGCCCGGGTGCAACCACATCTCCTGATCTCCTGCATCCTCTTTTTTACACCAGTGCCCTACTCTCTTCCCTTTTATCATGTGTGGCCTCCAAACATCGGATGTCCTTTGTTCTATTATATGGGTGTCTGACAGCACGTTCCCTGCTGCTGTCAGATGGGTAATGTCTGATGTTCTTGTCCCTTTTTTGTGTGTAGACACTTGAACTAGCTCATGTATGTCTATGCATACATTATGTTCTGAGTAAAATTTACTTCTGTCTGTGAGGTAAGCAGACTTTTGGTGTGAACAATGACTTGTTCAGTGTATGTCTGAAGGTGTGGCCTATGCTAGATGTGAACAATGACTTGTTTAGAGTATGTCTGATGGTGTGGACTGTAGTTGCTTTTTTTGCCTTCCTCTGGATCAACATTGGGGGGGGTAATAGGTTGAACCGGATAGGCATATGTATTTTTGGCTTTCCATACTAAGTTACTATGACTACACTTGGTGTGAACAAGGTCCTGTTCAGTGTATGTCTGAAGGTGTAGACTACATTAGGTGTGAACAATATCTTGTTCTGTGTGCTGTTCCCTTTATGTTGCAGTCACTTGGCTGTGTTCTATGTAGTTGTTGACTACATTAGGTGTGAACTGTCCTCTTCAGTGTGTATAATGTTGTAGTTTCCTTGTCTGGTGTTTCTGGTTATTTCAATCTAGGGTGAGACAGTTGGCCCCTAGGTTTCAGTGTGGGGCTTTCCCTTTCAGGACGCTCGTCCAGCTTGTAAGCAGGGTCCTCCTTTCCTTTGTTGTAATTATCATGTAAATGTAGGGACTTACGAGATAACAAGGACCCTAGACGTGGGCTTGTGACCTTCCGTGTTTTGACCAAAATACAAATTAATACCTCGTACCTACTTATAGATATTTCCATCTGTCTGGTTGTTTAATGAATTGGTAAGTATGAGGCCATCCAGTGTGTTGTTGGGTCTGATGTCCCTGTTTTCCACGTGGGTGTTTGTATGCACGTCTGCTTTATGCTTGTTTGATGTTGGTGTCCGGCCATGTATGCACGTCCCAACTCCCCTTTCTCCTTGTCAGTCATAAAATGTGTTGCATTTGTGTAGATCCTTGTTCCCACGGCCTGCATAGACAAAACATCAGAGAGCACAGGGCCTTTAAATTATTAAGGGGGTCCACTGCGACTCTGTTGCCCAAGTAGCAACATAAATCTAGAGCCAGCCTCGAGCAAGAGTCTGACGCTTGAGATTCCTGCTGATCATCTGTTTGCCAGACCCACTGTCAATGTGGACAGAAGTGGAAGCAGACAGCTCTAACCACATTGCAGAAGCCCTGGCCTGCATTATCAAACTTGGCTGCTGCAATATGGACAGAGCTGTCTGCTTCCGGGCCAGTCCTGTCCACGCTGACAACAGGCCAGTGAACAGCTGATCAGTGGGGATCCAAAGCAGTGGACCCCCACCAACCAACGTTTGGAGAATAGCAGCCTGCCTATCTTTAAGAGACAAGAGGAAGTGAATTTAAAGGGTTTGAGTGCAATAGAAGGCCATGTACACACATTTGAAGATTCTTATTCCATGCTTTAATCCAGAGAGAATCCAATAATATTCCACAGACAATGCATGTGAGTGGGGTGTTTTATGTCCCATTAATGTGCTGAAAAATATGCTTAGCCTCTTAATGACGCGGCCCCTTTTTCTTTTTCCATTTTTGTTTTTTCCTCCCCCTTATACCAATACCATATAATGTACTAAAAAAGTTTTTAAAAATTCTAAGTGGCGTAAAATGAAAAAAAAAACAACATTCCACCATCTTTCAGTGCGTCCTGTTTCTACGGCGCATAAACTGCAAAAAAAACGACATGATAACTTTATTCTATGGGTCAGTACAATTGCTACGTTACCAAACTTGTATAATTTTTTTTTTACTATACTACTCTTTTTTTCAAAGACATTGAATTTTTTTCAATTATTTTCTGTGGTCATTTTGTGCAATAACTTTTTTTTTTCGGACAACGTTCACCGTGTAAGAAAAATAATGCAATACTTTGATAGATCGGACTTTTGCGGACGCGGCGATACCAAATACATATTTTTATTTTATGATTTACATTTTTTAATAATAGATATGGCAAAAGGGGGGTGATTTAAACTTTTATAACTTTTTTTTTTACAATTAAAAAAACTTAAATGATTTTTTTTTTACTTTACTTTAAAGTCCCCCTGGGGGACTACAACCAGTGATGCTTTGATCGCTCCTGCAGTATGGCATAATGGCCTAAGGGCTTTTACCCACTAGCGTTTTTTAAACGCTGTGATACCGCTGCGTTTTTTTTTTCTGCAAATGTCAATGGGACTTTCTAATGTTAAAATCACATCGCACAAAAAACACAGAAGCACAAACTTGCTATTTTTGTGCGATGCGATTTTAACATTAGAAAGTTCCATTGACATCTGCAGAAAAAAAACGCAGCGATATCGCAGCACTAAAAAAACGCTAGTGGGTAAAAGCCCTTAGGGTTGGGAGCTCCATTCTCCCTATTTGGACCTTTGATTCCCCTATCTGCATGCTGGCCACATTGCCGCCAAAAATCGCGTGAATGAAGAATAGCCGCAATCAAGTCCTTAGCTTTAGCTGCATTTTCTTGTCCATTCACAGGGGCTGCTGCGGCGTCTCAGCAAAAATATACACTGCAGCGCATAAATCCCTTGGTTGGCATAAATCCTCGGAATGGCTTTAATTGCTTAAAAAGAGCCAAATGTAATCTTTTCGCAGCGCTGGATGTTGCTAAACTCTCTCCTTCTTCCATTTTTTTCAGCTCCCATGAAAGCCTCTGGGAGCCTTCAGCGTATCTCGGCAAAATGATAGGGCAAGACCTATCTTTTCCGGCACCGTATAAAATCAGACACCGTGATTTTTTATTGTGGGTAAATTAGCCTGCGTAAAAACACTTGTGTGAATAAGGCCTTAACTAGAGGAAAATGGTACCATGCATGCATATTTATAAGCAGACAAATCGCCACACTGCGTGCAAACCAGAAGGGAATAGACAGTAGACACCAGTAGCAGAGGTTCCGAGAAGTATTGGTTAGGTAAGTACATTGAGATGTTTATTATAGTATTTTGCCTCTGTTTGCCTTAGAAACCCGTCTTAGCTATCCACACATTCTATGACATATGAGGGGCCACATCAAATTATTTGCCTAGAAGTCACTAGCTTTATCCAGCTCTAGCAAGAATGGCAAGGAATCTGCACAAAAATCTGCATGCGTTATATGAGTACTTTGCTGGTAATGTCAACCTTCGCTATGCAATGGACAAAATCTGTCTTGTAAATCCAACCAACACAAAAGGTGGGGCTCACACGAATGGTTAGGGAGGCCCGCATCAGATCCCGGCTGTGAGCCTGGCCAGTAGGGTCCTGCGTGCCTCACTTAAAGGGGTTGTCCCGCGCCGAAACGGGGTTTTTTTTTTTTTCAACCCCCCCCCCCCCCCGTTCGGCGCGAGACAACCCCGATGCAGGGACGTAAAGAAAGCTTACCGGAGCGCTTACCTTAATCCCCGCGCTCCGGTGACTTCTATACTTACCGGTGAAGATGGCCATCGGGATCCTCTTCCTCCGTGGACCGCAGCTCTTCTGTGCGGTCCATTGCCGATTCCAGCCTCCTGATTGGCTGGAATCGGCACGTGACGGGGCGGAGCTACACGGAGCCGGCATCCTGCACGAGAGGCTCCATAGAAGAAAGCAGAAGACCCGGACTGCGCAAGCGCGGCTAATTTGGCCATCAGAGGCCGAAAATTAGTCGGCACCATGGAGACGAGGACGCCAGCAACGGAGCAGGTAAGTATAAAACTTTTTATAACTTCTGTATGGCTCATAATTAATGCACAATGTATATTACAAAGTGCATTAATATGGCCATACAGAAGTGTATAGACCCACTTGCTTCCGCGGGACAACCCCTTTAAGGGCTCATGTCCATGGGCGTGTTTGAATTCCGGGATCTCCATGGGAAACCTGCGCAGATGATCTGGAGTTCAAGCTGTCCATAGACAATTATGGGCACCCGCAGCTTAAAGGGGTTGTCCCGCGCCGAAACGTTTTGGTTTTTTTTCAAACCCCCCCCCCCCCGTTCGGCGCGAGACAACCCCGATGCAGGGACGAAAAAAAAAAAACGCTCAGCGCTTACCTTAATCCCCGCGCTCCGGTGACTTCTATACTTACCGGTGAAGATGGCCGCCGGGATCCTCTTCCTCCGTGGACCGCAGCTCTTCTGTGCGGTCCATTGCCGATTCCAGCCTCCTGATTGGCTGGAATCGGCACGTGACGGGACGGAGCTACACGGAGCCGGCATTCTGCACGAGCGGCCCCATTGAAGACAGGAGAAGACCCGGACTGCGCAAGCGCGGCTAATTTGGCCATCGGAGGCCGAAAATTAGTCGGCACCATGGAGACGAGGACGCCAGCAACGGAGCAGGTAAGTATAAAACTTTTGATAACTTCTGTATGGCTCATAATTAATGCACAATGTACATTACAAAGTGCATTAATATGGCCATACAGAAGTGTATACCCCCACTTGCTGCCGCGGGACAACCCCTTTAATTAAACCATGCGGGTTTGTTTGAATGAATGACAGGCAAGAGCTGCCTGTGATTGGCTGAGCGCCTCAGCGAATCACAAGCAGCTCTTTCAGCAGGCAGGAATTTTAATTCCCCGGCTGCTGAAAGAACTGCAGTGCAAAGCTGGGGATAGTGCAGAGAGGATGCGGCTGAGCCCCGGCAACTGAAGAAAGGTGACTATGTGGTTTTTATTATTTTTAACACTACTTTGCCTTGTTTTTCAGGGAAGGGCTTATATTAAAATCCCTTGCCTGAAAAACAATTATTTGGTGCCAGCAGCTGTATCCTCTACCGCAGCTGTCATGTGTGACAGCTGCAGTAGGGAATTCTTTATTTCCCACAGGGATTTAGAATTTCTTTGCCACATCTGTCACATCTGTAACAGGTGCAGCACGCAATTCTTTATTCCCTGCGGGGATGAAGAAAACATCTGCCGCATGCGTGAGCCGCTAGATGTCTTCCTACAGACCAGCGTGAGCAATCCTCCAGGCAAGATGGCAGTTAAGGTGGTACTCTGTACTCTGCTGCTGTTCCACGATAGGGGCAACCCCCCCTACTTTTTCCTCAGCCACGGTGGGAATTTGTCGGCTCCAAAACACAGGATGAAGAAGCTTGGACACCATTTTGTGGGTCCACATTGTCTCCTTCATTAATAGTCATCAGGCAACTCAACTTTGCCTAACAGTTCAACTTGTCCCTGTCTCAGGGTATAATATATCCTGGCTACATAAGAGTGGGACTTGGGTGAAGAGTCTCTATGTTCTCGCTGCAAGTAGCTCAGCCTTTTCTCTCCAGTAACTTTCTCAGAGGGCTCAGAAGGCTGGAAGAGCGGAAAATCAGTAGAAACTCAGACACAGGCACATAACTTTCTCCGGGCCAGGAAAGATGATGGAGGCGCTTCTCCGTTTTTTTAGAACACGCATGAAGGAATCATCCTGTTTGTGACACCATAAGCTCCGCCCTGCAGCATCCGAGGAGCAGGCCCACAGCTGAGGAGATAGCGGGGTAGATTACGGCCTTGTCATGGGGCTCTACCATCTCCTCCCCTGGGCGTAGCACGGGACTCGAACAAGTTACTGCTGGGGGAGTTTCACAGGGTAACCCAGTATGTGGTTTACCTTAAGTCTTTTTGTCACTTGTGACGCCACCGTTCCGTCTTCTGCGGTGAATCCAGAAGTTGGTAATAAAGAGTCTACACACAGGGATAACGTTTCAGAGCAAAACTGGGAAGGGTCGGTTGAGCTTGTTTACTTCAAATAATGGTTACAATTAGAGATGAGCGAGCACCAAAATGCTCGGGTGCTCGTTACTCGGGACGAACTTTTTGCGATGCTCGAGGGTTCGTTTCGAGTAACGAACCCCATTGAAGTCAATGGGCGACCCGAGCATTTTTGTATATCGTCGATGCTCGCTAAGGTTTTCATTTGTGAAAATCTGGGCAATTCAAGAAAGTGATGGGAACGACACAGAAACGGATAGGGCAGGCGAGGGGCTACATGTTGGACTGCATCTCAAGTTCCCAGGTCCCACTATTAAGCCACAATAGCGGCAAGAGTGGGCCCCCCCCTCCCAACAACTTTTACTTCTGAAAAGCCCTCATTAGCAATGCATACCTTAGCTAAGCACCACACTACCTCCAACAAAGCATAATCACTGCCTGCATGACACTCCGCTGCCACTTCTCCTGGGTTACATGCTGCCCAACCCCCCCCCCCCCCCCCCGCACGACCCAGTGTCCACAGCGCACACCAAACTGTCCCTGCCCAGCCTTCAGCTGCCCTCATGCCACGCCACCCTCATGTCTATTTATAAGTGCGTCTGCCAGAGGAAAAGCAGGCACACAATGCAGAGGGTTGGCACGGCTAGGCAGCGACCCTCTTTAAAAGGGGTGGGGCGATAGTCCACAATGCTGTACAGAAGCAATGAGAAATCCAATCCTGTTCCACCTCCATCTGGAGCTGCACACGTGGGCATAGCAATGGGGAACCTATGTGCCACACACTATTCATTCTGTCAAGGTGTCTGCATGCCCCAGTCAGACCGTGGTTTTTTATAAATAGTCACAGGCAGGTACAACTCCGCAATGGGAATTCCGTGTGCACCCACAGCATGGGTGGCTCCCTGGAACCCACCGGCTGTACATAAATGTATCCCATTGCATTGCCCATCACAGCTGAGGTAATGTCATGTTTAATGCAGGTGGGCTTCGGCCCACACTGCATGCCCCAGTCAGACTGGGGTTCTTTAGAAGTGGACAGATGCAGTTACAACTCCCTGTGGACCCACAGCATGGGTGGCTCCCTGGAACCCACCGTCGGTACATAAATATATCCCATTGCATTGCCCATCACAGCTGAGGTAATGTCATGTTTAATGCAGGTGGGCTTCGGCCCACACTGCATGCCCCAGTCAGACTGGGGTTCTTTAGAAGTGGACAGATGCAGTTACAACTCCCTGTGGACCCACAGCATGGGTGGCTTCCTGGAACCCACCGGCGGTACATAAATATATCCCATTGCATTGCCCATCACAGCTGAGGTAATGCCATGTTTAATGCAGGTGGGCTTCGGCCCACACTGCATTCCCCAGTCAGACTGGGGTTCTTTAGAAGTGGACAGATGCAGTTACAACTCCCTGTGGACCCACAGCATGGGTGGCTCCCTGGAACCCACCGGCGGCACATAAATATATCCCATTGCATTGCCCATCACAGCTGAGGTAATGTCATGTTTAATGCAGGTGGGCTTCGGCCCACACTGCATTCCCCAGTCAGACTGGGGTTCTTTAGAAGTGGACAGATGCAGTTACAACTCCTTGTGGACCCACAGCATGGGTGGCTCCCTGGAACCCACCGGCGGTACATAAATATATCCCATTGCAGTGCCCAACACAGCTGATGTAACGTCAGCTGTAATGCAGGTGGGCTAAAAATTAATTTGATTACGCTGTAGGCGAGGGCCCCCAAAAATTGGTGTACCAACAGTACTAATGTACCTGAGAAAAATTGCCCATGCCCAACCAAGAGGGCAGGTGAAACCCATTAATCGCTTTGGTTAATGTGGCTTAATTGGCAACTAGGCCTGGAGGCAGCCCAGTTAAAATAAAAATTGGTTGAGGTGAAAGTTTCAACGCTTTAATGAGCATTGAAACGTATAAAAACTGTTTAGAAAAATTATATGACAGCCTTGTGGGCCTAAGAAAAATTGCCCATTCGGCGTGATTATGTGAGGTTTCAGGAGGAGGAGCAGGAGGAGGAATATTATACACAGATTGATGAAGCAAAAAGGTCCCCGTTTTTGATGGTGATAGAGAACGATGCTTCCATCCGCGGCTACAGCCTACGTATTGCTTAGGTATCGCTGCTGTCCGCTGGTGCAGAAGAGAAGTCTGGGGAAATTCAGGCTTTGTTCATCTTGATGAGTGTAAGCCTGTCGGCACTGTCGGTTGACAGGTGGGTACGCTTATCCGTGATGATTCCCCCAGCCACACTAAACACACTCCCTGACAAGACGCTAGCCGCAGGACAAGCAAGCACCTCCAGGGCATACAGCGCGAGTTCAGGCCACGTGTCCAGCTTCGACACCCAGTAGTTGTAGGGGGCAGAGGCGTCACCGAGGACGGTCGTGCGATCGGCTACGTACTCCCTCACCATCCTTTTACAGTACTCCCGCCAACTCAGCCTTGACTGGGGAGCGCTGACACAGTCTTGCTGGGGAGCCAGAAAGCTGGCAAAGGCCTTGGAGAATGGTCCCCTGCCTGCGCTGTACATGCTGCCTGATCTCTGCGCCTCCCCTGCTACCTGGCCCTCGTAAATGCGCCTTCGGCCACTAGCGCTGTCGGATGGGAAGTTTACCATCAGTTTGTCCACCAGCGCCCTGTGGTATAGCATCATTCTCGAACCCCTTTCCTCTTCGGGAATGAGAGTGGAAAGGTTCTCCTTATACCGTGGGTCGAGCAGTGTGTACACCCAGTAATCCGTAGTGGCCAGAATGCGTGTAACGTGAGGGTCACGAGAAAGGCATCCTAACATGAAGTCAGCCATGTGTGCCAGGGTACCTGTACGCAACACATGGCTGTCCTCACTAGGAAGATCACTTTCAGGATCCTCCTCCTCCTCTGGCCATACACGCTGAAAGGATGACAGGCAAGCAACATGTGTACCCTCAGCAGTGAGCCAAGCTGTCTCTTCCCCCTCCTCCTCATGCTCCTCCCCCTCCTCCTCCTCCTCTGGCCATACACACTGAAAGGATGACAGGCAAGCAGCATGTGTACCCTCAGCAGTGGACCAAGCTGTCTCTTCCCCCTCCTCCTCATGCTCCTCCCCCTCCTCCTCCTCCTCAATGCGCTGAGATATAGACATGAGGGTGCTCTGACTATCCAGCGACATACTGTATTTCCCCGCCTCCGTTTCCGAGTGCAAAGCGTCTGCCTTTATGCTTTGCAGGGAACTTCTCAAGAGGCATAGCAGAGGAATGGTGACGCTAATGATTGCAGCATCCCCGCTCAGCATCTGGGTAGACTCCTCAAAGTTTCCAAGGACCTGGCAGATGGCTGCCAACCAGGCCCACTCTTCTGTAAAGAATTGAGGAGGCTGACTCCCACTACGCCGCCCATGTTGGAGTTGGTATTCCACTATAGCTCTACGCTGCTCATAGAGCCTGGCCAACATGTGGAGCGTAGAGTTCCACTGTGTGGGCACGTCGCACAGCAATCGGTGCACTGGCAGATGAAACCGATGTTGCAGGGTCCGCAGGGTGGCAGCGTCCGTCTTGGAGTTGCGGAAATGTGCGCTAACCCGGCGCACATTTCCGAGCAGGCATGACAAGTGTGGGTAGCTTTTCAGAAAGCGCTGAACCACCAAATTAAAGACATGGGCCAGGCATGGCACGTGCGTGAGGCTGCAGAGCCGCCACCAGGTTACGGCCGTTGTCACACACGACCATGCCCGGTTGGAGGCTCAGCGGCGCAAGCCAGCGGTCGGTCTGCTCTGTCAGACCCTGCAGCAGTTCGTGGGCCGTCTGCCTCTTCTCTCCTAAGCTGAGTAGTTTCAGCACGGCCTGCTGACGCTTGCCCACCGCTGTGCTGCCATGCCGCGCGACACCGACTGCTGGCGACGTGCTGCTGACACATCTTGATTGCGAGACAGAGGTTGCGTAGAAGGAGGAGGAGGGTGGTTTAGTGGAGGAAGCATACACCGCCGCAGATACCACCACCGAGCTGGGGCACGCAATTCGGGGGGTGGGTAGGACGTGAGCGGTCCCAGGCTCTGACTCTGTCCCAGCCTCCACTAAATTCACCCAATGTGCCGTCAGGGAGATATAGTGGCCCTGCCCGCCTGTGCTTGTCCACGTGTCTGTAGTTAAGTGGACCTTGGCAGTAACCGCGTTGGTGAGGGCGCGTACAATGTTGCGGGAGACATGGTCGTGCAGGGCTGGGACGGCACATCGGGAAAAGTAGTGGCGACTGGGAACCGAGTAGCGTGGGGCCGCCGCCATCATGCTTTTGAAAGCCTCCGTTTCCACAAGCCTATACGGCAGCATCTCCAGGCTGATCAATTTGGCAATGTGCACGTTTAACGCTTGAGCGTGCGGGTGCGTGGCGGCGTACTTGCGCTCGCGCTCAAACAGTTGCGCTAGCGACGTCTGGACGCTGCGCTGAGAGACATTGCTGGATGGGGCCGAGGACAGCGGAGGTGAGGGTGTGGGTGCAGGCCAGGAGACGGTAGTGCCTGTGTCCTCAGAGGGGGGTTGGATCTCAGTGGCAGGTTGGGGCACAGGGGGAGAGGCAGTGGTGCAAACCGGAGGCGGTGAACGGCCTTCGTCCCACCTTGTGGGGTGCTTGGCCATCATATGCCTGCGAATGCTGGTGGTGGTGCCTCCCCAGCTGATCTTGGCGCGACAAAGGTTGCACACCACTGTTTGTCGGTCGTCAGGCGTCTCTGTGAAAAACTGCCCCACCGTAGAGCACCTTGACCTCTGCAGGGTGGCATGGCGCGAGGGGGCGCTTTGGGAAACAGTTGGTGGATTATTCGGTCTGGCCCTGCCTCTACCCCTGGCCACCGCACTGGCTCGGCCTGTGCCCACACCCTGACTTGGGCCTCCGCGTCCTCGCCCGCGTCCACGTCCTCCTGGCCTACCCCTACCCCTCAGCATGGTGTATTACCAGTAGTGCAGAAGGCCCTGGAGTATGTCAAAGAACTGCAGAGTGTTGCACTGTGGACTGCAATACAGCGGTGATTTAACAGCCCAGACAGAGCCAGGAAATAATTTTGCGCAAGCCTGCTGTAACACTTAGCTGGCTGCGTATGAATTTGGAGAACTACTACACCCAGCAGAGACCCAGAACACTGAGGACACTCACAGGCAGCCCAAATAGATTTTTTTCCCCAAATGTATTTG
Source organism: Eleutherodactylus coqui (assembly GCF_035609145.1). Classification (NCBI taxonomy): domain Eukaryota; kingdom Metazoa; phylum Chordata; class Amphibia; order Anura; family Eleutherodactylidae; genus Eleutherodactylus; species Eleutherodactylus coqui. Next base: position 65,683,568 of record NC_089847.1, on the reverse strand, counting down.
CAAAGGCCCACTGCCTATATTCAATCAATATGTCTTCTGTCCCTGCCTAAGCGCTTCTGGCCCTGGAGTATGTCAAAGAACTGCAGAGTGTTGCACTGTGGACTGCAATACAGCGGTGATTTAACAGCCCAGACAGAGCCAGGAATTAATTTTGCGCAAGCCTGCTGTAACACTTAGCTGGCTGCGTATGAATTTGGAGAACTACTACACCCAGCAGAGACCCAGAACACTGAGGACACTCACAGGCAGCCCAAATAGATTTTTTTCCCCAAATGTATTTGCAAAGGCCCACTGCCTATATTCAATCAATGTCTTCTGTCCCTGCCTAAGCGCTTCTGGCCCTGTAGTATTACTGCAGGGCGCAATGCTCAGCACGGCCGATATACCAAAAAAAAAAAAAGTGCAACACTGCAAAAAGCAGCCTCCACAGTACTGCACACGGTTAGATGTGGCCCTAAGAAGGACCGTTGGGGTTCTTGAAGCCTAAAATACTCCTAACACTCTCCCTATAGCAGCTCCGGCACCAGCAGCACTGTCCCTGATCTATTTCAGAATAAATCTGTGGCGAGCCACGGGAGGGGCCGATTTTTATACTCGGGTGACACCTGATCTCGCCAGCCACTCACTGCAGGGGGGTGGTATAGGGCTTGAACGTCGCAGGGGGAAGTTGTAATGCCTTCTCTGTCTTTCTATTGGCCAGAAAAGCGCGCTAACGTCTCAGAGATGAAAGTGAAAGTAACCCGAACATCGCGTGGTACTCGTTACGAGTAACGAGCATCTCGAACACGCTAATACTCGAACGAGTATCAAGCTCGAACGAGTATCAAGCTCGGACGAGTACGTTCGCTCATCTCTAGTTACAATCCAAAACTTTGCACTGCTGTCCTGCTGGATTGTACAGACACAATAGTGGTGTAAAAGGGTGGATTCACAGGATGACAGACGAATCCATAGTCCTAGTTATCTGTGTGGTTCTGTTCCCACTCTCCTTCTTTCTCCACCTCTTTACCAGTCAACACTCACTTTTCGAAAAGGGCACTCAGCGTTGCATGGCAGTTCCTCTCAATCTCTGTCCTCTGTATTGATAGCAGGGAGGCCTGGGTGAATAAGGCCCAGGGCACACATCAGGCCATCGCTCAGCCTCTTCCATCCTGGGGCTCCTTGTAGGACAAGGCACAGTTTCTCCTACTCACTAAAAAGTCTCTCAATTTCCCCAGACTCTAGCCGACTTGCAAAGCCTACACGTAGACACAACTTTTTCAAGAGGATCCTTGCTAACTAACTCTCTCCTAGCATCCTTGCATACACATATATGAAACATGACACACAACAACATACATTTCCCAGACATAACCCAGACATTAACCCATTCAGTGCTGCAGAGGTGCAATACATATCAAATACACACACACAGAAGACACTGACAACACAAATCCACAAGACAAACACATGTATACTTATGGAGGGGCTCCATTAACTCTGGGCCACTACAGGTTGTCTTCACATCTGCACTGGAACCTCTATTTGGAACTTCCATCCCAGATTCAGCAGCCTAGATCTGCCAGGCAGCAGAGTGGAAACTGAACTGCCCCAATTAAGTCAATGGGGTCCGTTCGGTGCTGTTCGCTTGCATCATATGACGAACCCGTTGTGCCAGGAGATTCCTCTTTCCCACTTCCCAAATAGAACAGGAAAATGGAACCTCAGATGCAGATGTGAAAGCAGCCTATTCAGAGCAATTGTAGATAATATAAATGTCAGGATCTATTGCCATTTTATTGCTCAGATTATAGCTAATTAAATTGTACATCACAGTGTAGTTTTACCTTGGTTATGTAATCTGTCTCATATAAATGTTAAGAATGGAAAAAGAAAAGGGAAAATATATTTTCACAGATGTAACCCTTTCTTATAATTTCTGCATGCATGAGAGCACCAGTAAAGAAAAGTGCCAGCTTGTTCTGCCATCAATCCCTGCTAGAATAATGGTCTTTTCCTCTAGAATTTATTTTCTTGCAGTGAATCTGAGTGGTCCCAACATTCTGAAATCTCATTAGTGAGACTGTGACAAAATGCAGTTAGAGAAGCTGCTACACTTATAACTCACTGCCTTGTGGTCTTGTTGCCAGATTTCCCTTCCTTTCCCTGGTTTCCCTTTGCTTTACTCATCTACCTTGGCACGGGATTAAAACATCAGAAGGATATAGAGGATTCTTCTTCTGTGAGGGAAGCGGGACCCTCATCGTAGTGGAATGTGTTTCTTATCCAGGAGCACAAAGGGGATTTTTACACTAGACTATAAAAACACCACTGGAATTTGTAACTGACCATAATTTAAGGAACTGAAGCGAAGCCAGAAACCACAAGTCAGTTATACAACTGTAATATCACTAGCAGTGTGACTTTTATATCATTACACTGACATTAGAAGAACATCAGAGGTCATGCAGATACAACTTCTCCCACAACTCTGGTATATTCCTAATCATATATAAATCCATTTAGCTCTCAACAGGTCATTATATACCTGTATGTGTGATACATGTGGTGAAACACAGGTGACGCAATGACTGACTAATATATGTTTGGATATTTCATATCATTTGACACCAAGGCTAAGATCTAACCACCAGAGAACGGGAGACGACAGCACACGCCAAACCTCAATATGGAGAGGGAGGAAATAACCGGGCAAACAAAATGCGCGCTTCTTTGCCAGTCCTGGATCCACTTGAACCGGAAGGAGCAGAAATCAATATAATAGAAGAGAAGCAGCATCCACGGATCTTTATCTCAACACTTTAATTATCCAGCATAAAACAACGTTTCAACCTTATAAAGGTCTTTGTCAAGTTCAAAAAAAGTTTTTTGAACTTGACAAAGACCTTTATAAGGTTGAAACGTTGTTTTATGCTGGATAATTAAAGTGTTGAGATAAAGATCCGTGGATGCTGCTTCTCTTCTAAGGCTAAGATCTAAAATGCCCCGCCATGTATCCAACTTCCTCTTGGCCGGCCAGCAGCCAATATGGGTTAACATAGTACAGCTGCAACACAAGCAAGGTTGCTGATCCATAGCTGCAAAGCAAATCTATACTGTAGAAGATCATAGCGGACACTGGAATTGTAAGGAGGGAGTGCAGCTCCACTCTTACAGTCTGCAGCAGCTCTGAGACACTTGTGGCACCACCCTCAATAAAACAAAATGGAATTTAATGGAAATAAACTGAAACATTTTCTTTTTTTAAATATTTGTTAACTGAGGCTAATGTCCGTGCAGGCAAGCCCTAGCTCATACGTACCTCCTCCCCTTTTGTTCATCCCTGATACCAGTAGCATTTATTAGCATTAGCTTATTAGCATTACGTTATTAGTATATTAGCATTAGGTCATCTCAATTGAATACAAGAGGTGTTCTCTGACCTTGGTCTTTTCTTTCCAGCTTCATATAAAGAGGACAAGCAGGATGAACTGCATACCTTTAGGGCTCATGCCCACGAGTGACGCGGGATACGCCCGCAGATTTACGCCGCGGGAGTATCACGATTAAAAATAAAAAAGTGCCTGCGAGTGTTCACGGATTTCCGCGGTCTCCATTAATGCTATATTAATGGAGACCTCCTGCGGCGTAAACCCACAGAAAATAGAACATGTAACGATTTTTTTTCCCGCTAAGGAAATCCGTGATAGAATTCTGCATGTGAGCATTGAAAGGCAGAAAGCCATTAGGTTCAATAGAGCCTAATAGCTGCGGAATTTATGCGCGTTTTTCCGCAGAGGGAAACGCACAGTGATTCTGTCCGTGGGCATTCACCCTTATGGTTTAAGAGTATTTTATTGAAAAGCTACATGTTCAAAACAGAGCAATTCGTTGCTGTGAAAAAAGGGTTCATAATAAACATTCAGAAATACTTTGCATCTGTATATCACAATATGGGTAGTTATTATAACGTTATTCCACATAACCAGAGAAAAGATTCCCATACTCAATGACTGGTACAGGATACAAACTTTGTAGAAAACAAAACTGAAGGAGGAGGAGGTTAGGAAAAATGAAAGTAGAAGGGATAGTATTAGGGAGAAAGGGAGACAGAGAAGAGAAGTGGAAACGATTCCAGCATGCATGATGGGGAAATAGCCTCTATGGATTTTTTAACGTAAATCGTGTGGACTGGCAAAGGTTATATAGTTATGAAGGTAGAACACCTTTAAGGAGCCAAGTGTTCAGTTGTGGGGTGGAACAAAATAGAATCTAATAGGCCCAAGTAGCATAAAATCTGGGGCATTTGTTATATTCATTGACACCTAGTTTTTCCATATGCATTATATTGTCTATGGCTTCCAGCCACATCCATCTTGTGGGCAGAGATGGAGACTTTCAGAATTTGGTATAATTTGTTGCATAGCTAGGAGGAAAAATCTAAGTAGACTTTTTTTAACCTTGAAAATAGGACCTTGAATCATAGATAGGTGGACCATTTCTGGGGAGAATGAAATTGTCACTTTCCATATTGAGTTATATAGGCTATTTATGTCCCTCCAAAGTTTGGAAAGTGCCACTATCAATGAAATGTCTCCAGCATTTATTAGAGACCTGGGTATACAACTTGTTGAGTCAGACAGGTGTTCTTTACTATTGGGACAGAAGCTTCTAGTTGAGTTCTTGAAGTTTTCAAGAGATTGAGATCTTATGTGTTAACATGAAAGACATATCCCGGGACTCTGAGAAAGAACGTTCCAATTCCCTCTTCAAGTTCCCCCTGAAGGACAATATGTCATCTTGCATTTCCTCTGTCAGCAAGATATGATAAATCAGGAAGATTCCAGCTGTCGAGTTTGTATGAGATATACTGCTTTTCAAATTGGGATTGTGAAACTAGTAGATTTGATATGGGGCCTAGGGAGTGTATGTAGTGACAAATTTGTTGGTATTAATACCAGGCCCTGGTCAGCAAATCGCCCTCTCCTAGCACAAAGTGTGCATGCCAGAGCTGGATATCAAATCCCTCACATGTGGCAAAGGAGTTTCCAACCTAGCCATCAATAAAGATCTGTCAAAAAAGGTCAGGATATCAGGGTTGCCTACAAGGGGTTCAGTCGACCCAGTCTCAAAATCAGCCTCAGACACATCCCAAAACCATCTCATCTGTCTAGGAGCTAATCCAGGAAGGGCAATACCCCAAGACTTCATTGAGGTAGCCAAAGGATACCCTGGGCCCTAAAGTCGTCGAATTCTGTTCCATCCCCACCCATAGTTTGCAGAATTGATTATGAAAAATATTTAATATGCATTTGCAAATAGATTCTTTGTGGTATAGAGCAAAAGTTTAGTTTGCAAAAAAGAAGGGTGAGAGCAGACTTAATAGATGTCTACAAATATCTGAAGGGCTGTCACAGTGCAGGGGGATCAGCCCTATTCTCATTTGCACAAGGAAAGACTAGAAGCAATAGGATGAAACTGAAAGGGAGGAGACACAAATTAGATATTAGAAAAAAACTTTCTGACAGTGAGGGTGATCAATGAGTGGAACAGGTTACCATGGGAGGTGGTGAGTTCTCCTTCAATGGAAGCGTTCAAACAAAGGCTGGACAAATATCTGTCTGGGATGATTTAGTAAATCCTGCACTGAGCAGGGGTTTGGACCAGATGACCCTGGACGTCCCTTCCAACTCTACCATTCTATGATTCTATGAAAAGTTGATAGACTAACTCCTCCCCTTTCCTTGTGGCAAGTTATTATTCTAGATTTCAAACGTGACTTGGAACCACCCCAGGCAAAATCCAACTAAAGTCTACGCAGTTTGAGCTAAATGGGCTCTAGGCATTGTAAGAGAAAGTTTGAAACAGGTAAAGGAGCTTAGGAAAGGAATCCATTTATCATTCCAAACCATGAGAGGGTAAGTGGTCGCCACATCTTTAAGTCTACTTTGAGTATAGAAAGCATCGGTATATAATTTAGATCAAATAAACTATCTGGATTGCTATCAGAGAAATCCCTAGGTATCTGATGTAATCATCTCACCAACGGATGGAAAACAGGGACTTTGGTTACTGGCTATAATTAAGAATTTCAGATTTATGGACATTGACCTTGAAGTTACTGACTCCTGAATACCGAAGAGCAATTCAAGGATTTGTCATATATATTAAACTTTTGTCAGCAAACAGCGCTAGTTTGTATTTATCGATTTCTGTCTCAAAACCTTGTATATCTGGATTTATCCTGAAAGCGCCCACTAAGGATTCAATTACCAACACATAAAAAGGGCAATAAGGGATAACCCTGATTCGTACAGTTTTTGATCGTTAAAAGAGAGGAAAGTGTTTAACTCCCTCGAATCAATGGTGTTGGGTTATGGTACAGGGCTATTATCCAATTTAAGAACATGGTACCCAAGCCAATCTTTTGTAGGGTTACCTCCAGGAAGCCCCAGTGAACCCTATAACCGCTAATAGGCACAGGGGAGTCCTGGAGAGGCGAGCCTGCGATATGAGGGAAATAGATTGAATAGTGTTATCCCTGGCCGGATTGGCAGGGAGAGCTGGCCAGCCTAGTAATGCAGTCATTGGCAATTCAAACTCACCCAGAAATTTAAGTAAATTGCCCAAGGATCGAAATATGGCAGTTTTGCTGTCTCTTAGTTGTGCGTTAAAAGGGATATCCTCAAGAGTAAGAGATGTCTCTCTTTCAGGGGATACAGTATGGGTCTTAAGGCTTGGCGTAATTGGAGAGTACGCCTAGCTATGTCTGGCAGGAAAATGTTGTTTTCGTGGGCACATTCAAGCATGGTCTCCTTGACCTTATAAATGTAAATGAAGCATATGACATGTCTGGGGCATTCCTAGTATCAAATCTCCCTCCTATCGCTAACAGAAACACTTTTACTTGATCCTTGTTTCCCCAGTCCTTCTCTCAGGGGCATTATGGAATGCAATAGACATCCCTATATTCATAAATTTTTCATTTCTCATAACCTATCCTTCTTTCTTCTAACAGAAACAAGGCTGATGCCCTCTGATATAGCCTTCAATGCAGCATGGCGATCTTCAATTTACTCACACTCCCTCCTCCAGCAACAAATACAGTGAAGGAGTCGTCTTTCTTTTGTCAGGTAACTGCTCCAAATGCCTACTCTGCCTCTACCTACCCTTACCCTTCTGTATTTTAAAATACACTTGTTCCATAACTACTGTCCCTACAACATTTAAGTGGCCATCATTCACTGACCACCAGACTCTGCCACCATCTTTGTCAAACACATCACTACCTGGCTCCTATACTTCTTTTCAATTGATATCTTCTCCATCATTATGGTGACTAAAACATCCCCACTGATGTACCCATTTAGTTGCCTTCAAACTCCTATAAGTGACTTATAGGAGCCACTCACAAAGATTGCTATACACTGGTTCTTAAATTCATCTGCCTCTGTTCTCTACATAACGTTTCCATCTTGCTTCTGCTATCTGAGCACAGTTTGCATACATTATTTTCCCTTTCCCTTCAACTGTCCGCTATCCAGAAACTAGCACGCCCTTAGAGGTCTTGATAGTTGCACACTCTGATTCTTTTACCACTCCCTACCATATCTTCACTTTATGACACAGGCGCAGCCACTGTTTTCTGTAACACCACAAGTACTTCAGCTCTCAATTGAGCTGCTTCTTTCACACAGAAGAATTTGATGAATCAGTAGGGAGCTCTGGCACACCAATCTGACGATAGGTTGAGGTAAGATTTCAGGGCCACAAGAAGACTTTACAAAATGCAGAAAAGAGGATCTCCACTTGAAGTCTACACTCATGTCTGCCAAACAGGACTACTTCACTACTTTTACAGTATGTCTTCACTGTCTTGTAACCCTAAACAATTATTTCACACCTTTAACTCCCTTTCCCTGTCCTCTGGTGTCACCGCCCACATCTTTCATCTCAGTTGAGGACTTTGCCACATATTTCAAACAAAAGATTCACAACATTAAAGAAAGTTTCCACCAAAAGTCCTCATAGTTCCTCTAAATAACTGACCAGTGCCCCCTCCCAAAACCTGCTTCTCAACCATTACTGAAAAAAGCTTTCCATCCTACTCTCCAAATCACACCTCATCATCTCTTCACTTGACCCAATCCCACCCCACCTCATCCCCAACTTTTCTACCATGTTCATAACCTTAACCTATCTCTTCAACCCATCACTAACAACTAGCATCTTCCTTTCTTTTATATATACAACCATTACACCCATCCTTAAAAAGCCATTCCTCGATCCATCCTGTTCATCCACAGATCACCCCCTTTTGCGATTCCCATTTGCCTCCAAACTCTTAAATAAGACATTGACTTGGAACTATCCTCCCACTTCTCATCCAGCTCACAGCTATAAAGTGGATTCTGCACCTTTCTACTACTTTCAGAAAACTCACTAATGATCTTGTAACAGCAAAAGCCTTAAAATAGTACTCTGTATTCCTCCTTCTAGACCTGTCCTCTGCTCTCAGCACAGTTGAACATTCACTTCTGTTACACAATCTCTTGTCCCTTGGTCCCAACCTTAGAAGGACGACTCAGGAAAGGGTCACTTTTCGTAGCCTCCCTTGAGCTTTGTTAGGAGGTCCTCAGAATGCAGGATTTCTCAAAATGTTTTAGAGACAGAATTGTGTAGGATTTCTCAAAATGTTTTAGAGACAGAATTGTGTGCTTTGTATTTGACTTCTCTTCAGGCTCAAAAAATATCCTGGACAGTGAATCTGACTTGTCATTTCTGGCTCCAGGGTGGTAGGAGACAATGAATTTAAACCTGGAGAAGAACAGGGCCCATCATGCTTGTCTCGCAGATAACCTCTTGGCAGTATGAAGAAATTCTAAATTTTTATGGTAAGAACCATCAGTGGATGATAGGGTCGTTCAAAGAGGTGCCTCCATTTGGTGAAAACCACCTTGACGGACGGACGTTCCTTGTTCCCGACATCATCATTTTTCTCCATGACTGATAAGGTGTAGGGTAGAAATGCACAAGGATGTAGTTGCATTTTATGTCTAACTCGTTGTGACAAGATGGCTCCCACTGCGGAGTCAGAGGCGTCTACTTCCACCACAAAAGGCAATTCTTGTCTTGGGTGGATCAGTATCAGTGCTGAAGTAAATAGAGTCTTTAGTTTCTCCAAAGTGACTTGTGCCAGGAAAAGAGTGTGTGCTTTCTTTATGAGGGAGGTGATGGGAGAGAGGACTTGAGAAGTCTTTGATAAATCTTCTGTAGGAGTTCTTGAAATCGACCAGGTGCTGTATGTCCTTTACATTTCTTGGAGCCGGCCAATCCAGGATGGTTTTCTTGCTGGGATCCATACTTAAGCCGTCGTGAGAGATAATATATCCCAGGAATTGCATTTGGGTCTGTTCAAACTCCAACTCACGATTTTTTCAACTTGATGTAGAGGCTATTCTTCTGGAGTCACTCGAAAACTACTTGAACATGCCTGTGATGTTCCTCCAAATTGTCAGAGAAGATGATGTCATTGAGATATGCCGCTACGAATTGATCCAACAGGTCTTGAAATACGTCATTGATAAAATGCTGGGAGGTAGCGGAAGCATTGCAGAGACCGAACGGCATCACTAGAGATTTGAAGTGTCCATATATTGTTCTGAAAGCCTCTTCCATTCATCTCTGGGGTGGATCCGTACCAGATTATATGCTCCTCTGAGGTCCAGTTGAGTAAAGACCTTGGCTGCCTAAAGCCTCTCCAGCAGTTCTGGGATTAACAGGAGAGGATAGCAATTAATAATAATCTTGTTTAGTTCCTGGTAATCAATGCATGGTCGAAGACTAAAATCTTTCTTTTCAACAAAGAAAATGGGTGCTCCTGCTGGAAAGAGGGCCTGGATGAAGTCCTTCTTTAGATTTTCATCCAAATGTTCCCGAAGGCCCTTTAACTCTGGTTCTGCGAGGTTTTAGATATGTCCAAATGGAATAGAAGATCCAGGAAGCAGCTCAATAGGACAGTCATATGGCCAATGAGGTGGCAGTTGGTCAAGTTTCGTCTTGCTGCAGACATCCCTGGACATCTGATAGTGAACTGGCAATTTTTCAAAGTCCTGTTGACCATCCTCAAGATCTTGCACTGTTTTAGGGGTGGATGGTGTCATCTGGCAGTTCTCTTTACAGTATTCTGAAAAGAAGGCAATGGTCCTTGCTTCCCAGTTGATGGAGGGATTATGGGTAGAGAACCAGGGAATTCTGAGAATCACTGGAAATTTAGGGGATGAGATGAGCTAGACGCTGATCATTTCTTGATGGTCAGGTTTAATGCGGAGCTCCAGTTCGATCATCTTTCGTGTGACAGGGCCTGAAGACAAAGGTGACCCATCCACAGTTTGCATATTGATCGGAATGGGTTTAAGCCTGGTATCAATGTTTTTGTCAAGTCCTGCTGCTGAATCAAACATCGCTGAGCACTGCATCTTCTGAGTACCCATTATAATCTCTATTGGGAGGACAAAATGGTCGAGCAGCAGAAGGGTTTTCACACGGTCTTGAACTACCAGTACAAAGGTGTGTTTGGTAGTATCCCCTTGTTTAGTGAAGGCTGGATTGGTCGTGGTCTTAATGTTGGCTAGCATGAAAGTCATTTGGGACTTATTTAGGCAGTTTACGGCATAATGTCCCTAGCTTTCACAGTAAAGGCACAGATTTTCAGCATGGCACCTTTCTTTTTCAGTGGTGGAGAGGGGTTTACGGATGTCAACCTGCATCAGTTCCGGTGCAGCTTCAGTCCTTGCTGGGAACTCAACGTGGATTGACTGAAGGAGTAAGGGGTGTTGGTGCCCAAACCCTGCAGTCTCTCTTTTCACCGCTCGAAAAGTCTCTGATCAATTCCGATGCACAGCTAGATGAGGTATCTCCACTCTAGCAAGTTCATCCTTTACCCAGTCAGATAATCCCCGACGGAATTGGCTCTATCGTTCGGCTAGGTTTCACGTTGTATCATTTGCCCAGCGCAAAAGTCCGCTGTTTACTCTGCAATGGAATATCATCCTTGTCGTAGGTTATGTAACCTCCCTTCGGCCGTGGCACAATGGTTTGGATCCAGAAGGATTTGACCCATAGCAGTTGTAAATGCATTGAGGCTGTTGGTCTCTATTTACGGTGAGGCCCATGCGAGGGCCTCATCAGTGAGGAGGTTAATGATAAAAAAAAAACTGTCGCTGGTAAACAAGGTGGGCTACATCTGTAAATAAATCCGGCATTGATTAAGAAGGCCTCTATATGACGATGATCCCCACTGAATTTTGTGAGCCGTGACATGTGGACATCAGACCCTGAGTTATACAAATCCAGCAGTTGCCTTGTCTGCCCTGCACCAACCCCGGGATCCTAGGGGGCCACCAAGATTTTTCCCAGTGGATTTAATGGCCAGTTCGCCCCGTATAGCACTTTGTCTATGAACATAGTTTGCAAAACATGAAAACTTGCAAATTTTTATCTGTCACAAAGTGGAAAATTTTTTAGAAAGAAAACACTGATTTCTCTGGGGATTGAACCCAGGACCTTCTGTGAGTAAAGCAGATGTGATAACAACTACACTATGAAATCTACTTCAAATTGCCGTAATATCAATCCTGCTGCTTCTTGCATCAGTACATAAATGCTATGCAGAGACCAAGAGGGTAGAAAAGGTAAAAAAGAAAAATGTTTCTGGTTTCTAAGTGGGGGCCCAGTTGCCATGTTTTTACAGTGCTGCGGAAAAAAGGCTTAAAGCAGGGGTCCCCAGCCACCGGTCCGCGGACCAGGACCGGGCCGTTGGGATTTTTCTACTGGTCCACAGCGCTGCCGCAGGGTACTGTCTGTCAGCAGACTTGACATGGAGGTGATGCCCCCACCTTTTGATTAGCTGGGATGCTGGCCTGCTATCTCCATCTCTCTCAAGGCCGCTGTTGCCTTTGTGCAGGTAAATGCCTGCGGTCGTGCATCTGCAGCGCAGACACTATCTCGACACTATAGCCGCCTAAGTACGCCGGTGCTGACACTCCCAGACTCACCACCAGCGGAGGTCTGCTGCCCTGACAGTAGATGTGGTGCGGTGCTCTGTCTCCACTGCCCATCGGCGATGTCTTCCGCTGCTCAGCTCCTGTGAGTGAAGACCCCCCCGGCGCTGCCATGCACTAAGCCAGAGTAAAGCGATTGGCAGCAGGGTCGGGACACAAATCAAAGCGGGGTCCGGATGCAACATCACATCCCAAGACCCACAGATGGCAGGGTAGCGGCGACAAACAGGCCACCGGGGACAGCCTATGTACGGGACGAGTTACAGCAGCGTGTGTGGTCGGCACATCACAGACACCAGCTAGAGATGGCAGAGCAGCGGGAACATGGCTTTGAACCGGACAGTGTGAACAGCGGGGTTTGGACAGCACATAGCACGGCTGCAGTAAAACAGCCAATCAGATGCTAGGGGCGTCACCTCCTTGAAAGTCTGCATAATTATGTAAGCACCCCTAAGTTCCGGTGTCGACTTAATACAACAGTACCCCACTGCAGACCAGCACTAAACACTAACAGTGTGCTCGGTGGCGGCTCAGAAGAGCACATTGTGTGGGTTGGCCTCAGTAGACGCGGCTCCAGGCAGAGAACATGATGCGGGGCGTTCCATGTTTCAGCGTTAGAGCCGGTACTGTTGTGTTATGTCGCCACTGGAAGATAGGGATGGCGACATAATACAGCAGTCTTGACATTTGTATACGTCCCCAGCTTCTGATTGGCTGGGGGCGCTGCCGTGCTATGCGACTGTCTCAGCGGCCCCAGGAGGAACGCATCCCACCGCCGCCCAGTGACAGAGCTGGAGCCCCAGCTCCGCCGACACTCAGCCCGTCGGACGTGAGGCATATATCTATACTACACTCAAGTTCAGCACTATGGAGCAAGACGGGAGCTGACATCCCTGCTAAGCTAACAGACTGTCGCACGGGGTGAGTCACAGCAGGCGTCCTCCATAACCACACCCCCATATGACCAAAGCCCCACCCCGCCCTGACGGGCCATGGAAAAATGCTCTTGCTTCAAGACGGTCCCTGGTGCAAGAAAGGTTTGGGACCACTGGCTTAAAGAATGTATCTTTATTCGGAAGGTTTTTATGAGGATACTAAATCTAAATATGTTCTAAGGCCACATTCACATGTCTATATCATAGGAACATTTTAGTGCCTAAATTACAAATGTGTCCCAATCCCACTCATATGCCTCTGATACTTTGAGTTTATGTAAGTAGACTTGTAACATAGTAACATAGTATGTTAAGCCGAATGAAGACAACGTCCATCTAGTTCAGCCTGTCTTAACCCCCCCCCCCCCTTGTTGGTCCAGAGGAAGGCAAAAAAAAACAAACAATGAGCCAATTTAGCTCATTTGGAGAAAAAAAATTCCTTCCCAACTCCATACGGCAGTCAGAGTAATCCCTGGATCAACGTTTGAGTTCCTTCCTAATTCCAAGACACGGATCAACAACCCCACTCGTCACCTGATGTCTATACCCTGTAATATCATAGCACTCTGAAAAGATGTCTAGTCCTCTCTTAAACTCTTCTATCAATTTTGCCATAACCACATCCTCAGGCAGAGAGTTCCACAGTCTCACTGCTCTTACAGTAAAGAACCCCCTTCTGTGTTGGTGATGAAACCTGCTTTCTTCTAGACATAGAGGATGCCCTCTTGCTACTGTCGCAGTCCTGGGTATAAACAGATCATGGAAAAGATCCATGTAATGTTCCCTAATGTATTTATACATAGTTATTTGATCGATCCTTAACCGTCTTTTTTCCAGGGTAAATAATCGCAATTTTGATAGCCTCTCTGGGTATTCCAGTCCTCTCATTCCGTTTGTGATCAGGCCTGGAAACTCGTCCATAATATGGATGCTAAAATAAGCCAATTATATGTTTTTTTACAATTGTTATTTTTTGTGTGTCCTTTTTAAATTAAACTTGCCACTGTTATTTAATTCAATTTTTTGTTTCAAAGTATTCTGCAAAGTCTAATTGATAAATGTAATGTGAATTTACCTTACTTCTTTTTTTGCCAAACATTTGCAAACATAATGCCATATTTAGAAACTATTTACAATGTATGTATACACTAAAATACAAACCTAAATGTGGTGTGAAAGGAACCTAAAAGCCTGGCTAGCTGCAGCATTTTAAAGGCGCATGGGTGTCATGTCTGTCTGAGATTACTGATGAAACTAGGACGAGCAGGATCGGACAAAATACGGGTAGAGATCTGAACAGAACACCCTAAACTTCCCTGACTGGACCCTCCTCAAAGCAAAGCACCCATCCCAAAAAAGACGACTCCACTGCTAGTGCAAGATAAGGTTTGAAGTCAGAGAGGTATAGGGGAACTAAACTAAGTACTACAGAAGAACAGGACATAGAAAACTGACAAATTAAAATCTAACAACAGATAGATAAGCATAGAGTACAAAACTGACAACAGACAGGTATGCTGAGAGTCCTGATAGGGCCAGAATACTACAAGAACAACTAACCACACCCTCAGTAAGGAAGTATATGTATGTGTGTATATATATATACATATATCTACATATACCAGCTCCTCCTTGCTAGTATTTTGGCCCTATCAGAACTCTCAGCATACCTGTCTGTTGTCAGTCTTGTACTCTCTGATTACCTGTCTGTTGTCAGTTTTGTACATGGAGCTTATCCTCACTCCTTTGTCAGCTCTCTCTCTCCCAACAATGCAGTTATTCTTGAAGCTCAGTATGATTGAAATTGTTCTCCAGCTTATAGCTCTCTATGATCTCAAGTCTTTCATATCTCCCACCTGACCTCTGCAGCCAATGAGGAGTTGCATACAACAGTCCACAGAGCAATACACAAACTGCAGTAATATAGTACGGTCAGTAAAAGACACCCTTATACCATCCAAATTATATACTTATAGGAACCATGACAGAGTTCATTACAGCACATAAGCAAACCTGTGCTCCCTCCTTAAAGACTGGTTACTGCTGCTGTTGGACATACTGGAGTGAGGGGCCTAGTGGTGGGATAGAGGGGCACTATTATTTGGGGTCACAGAGGAGAGCACTAATAAGTGGGACCACAGAGAGCAGCCACTATAACTACAAAGGACCACAGAAGGGGAACTATTACTAAGTGGAGTACTAAGGGAGTACTATAGCTAATAACTGTGCATAGGGAGAAAGCTGTCAATCAGTAACTGGTGTGCAGGGGGAGCGCGCATCTAATGAATACATTGGCCTGCTGAATCACAGTGCTCGTAATGTGCTACAATAAATAATCTGTAAGTTCTACACAACTAAAATATATCCACACATAAGTGACACACCGCTGCAATCAGAGTGTCTGTAACTAATCTATGCTGCACTCAGATACGGCAGCATAAACCTGTTTGCAGATTCCCTTTATGTTAATATTTATCAAACGGAACACTTAGAAGTACCCTGGGCAATTCCTTAGAATATGTTTCTAGTTCACGTCTCTCCGTATAACATTTCCAATAAACATTCTCTTTCTTCCCATGCAACAGCTGGCAATTACAAGCACACTGCCTCTCCCTTATGCGCCAGTCTTGCCTCTGCCACTTTAAGACAAAGAGCTCTCAGAGGTGACAGCGAGCTGAGTCACAATTACGGGAAATCAGATAGACGCACGTGATGGGTGAGACAGCAGAAATAGACAGCTGGGAGTGGCAGAGCCAATATCAGAGTATCAGGAATACAGAGGAAGGGGGAGGGAATGGGAAGAAGGATATTTGGGAATAGTTAGGGAGGAGTGTATCTTCTGTGCGCTCTTTTGGACAGTTTAAGGGAAAGAGACAGACCTATTGGATTCTGGGAAATAGTAAGGAAAAATATCTTACTGCTAAACTCCCAGAACATTGTTCTAGCCCACCACATGAACAGAACAAAGCTGAGCACACAAAGTTGCCCTGTTCATGAACAATGCAGCATTGACTTCATATGACATGTTAGCAGCACTGTGCCCACTGATATTTCTTTCTCTTGTAATGAATATACAAATGTGAGATCTCTATCATTAAATACCATTTTAAAGGGTTAAATCTCAGCTAGTCTAGTCATCAGACAAATACTTTTGCTTAACTGATCTTTGGACTTCCTTCTCCTGTAGGCTTTTTCATTTGCATTCTGTACATACATGTGATCAATAAATACAGCCATAGAGATATATGCACGTATGTGATCGATAAACGTGTTCTGATATATATCTCTACATGCATGTATTTCTTTGTATAGGTATGATATGCAAGCATATAGAAGTACATTATTAGTAAAGATAAATCTGCTTTTTCTTAGAAGGGTGCATTGCAAAAAAGCGGATCAGAGGGTAACCGGCTGCTGGGAGCCTCTGCAGTCAGATGTAATCTGTTGGGAAACATGATAACAAGTGTTTAATTTACCTGTAGCGCTATCACAGGAAAAATGATGCATTTCATGGTGCCCTTGTGTAATGCACAGACATGTTGGGTCCTCCAAATACAGAGACAATTTCTGGTCTCATGATCAACCCTTTTTCAACTTTTCTAACCTGTCAATCAAATCTGACAGATATATGGTATGTAGAGTGTCATGTCGCCCCGTATTATAATTGCGTGCTTACTAGGCTGGAGAATTCCATATGGTTACAGCAACAAACATATTACAAATTCAAGGAACCCCTTATTTTTCAATGCTTTTTTGTGAGCACATGGCTAAAAAAGAGATCAGAAATTTACTTCTGTCCGTTAGACAGGCCATAAAAATAAGTTAGTTGGGGATCTGACCCTCATCCTTGCCGACAATGAAGGGTCGCAAAAAACATTCTGAACCGGAGAGCAAGCGTATGCTGTCCCTCCTAACACAGTTAAATAGTCATGACTGTGGCTGATAAACTCCTTCCCCCTTCTCTCCTCCCCTCTGGCTGTTTGCAGTGGGAGGGGGTGGGGGCAGAGAGAAGGTGAGCCGGCAAAGGGGAGGGAAGGGGCAATGGCATGGCGGCCTCTGTGTATATGCACTAGGATCCATGCCGTCTGAACCGGCGCACAAATGTTAGATTTGTGTGCCCGTTCACGCGTTTTTACGCATCAGATAGTAGCGTATATCGGCCGGCCATGAAAACAGTGGCCGATATACAGCTGTGTGAAAGAGCCCTCGTACTAAGGCCATCTTCACGTGGGCAGTAAACGCTGTGGAATTTCTATCATTTCTACAGTACAAGTCGTATGGAGGAGATTTCAGAAATCTCCTTCACACAGTGCTGAAATTTTCCGCAATGAATCTGCAGGGTTTTTTAAAACACTTTTTGGAACGAATAAGGCCTGTGTGAAGGTGGTCTTAAAGTTTTCAGTCTTATGCATTAACCTGGGGACATCAGGACATTAAAATTGGGTGATACTAGAAATATTCTCATGATGATGATATTGAGCTGGATACCTAATATCTAATAGATAATCTACCTTGATTTTAAACAATATGCAAATGCATTAAAACAATAGGAAACCTTTTTACAATAAATGCATAAGGATTTTCTGGGCTTTTGTTACTCATCATACTTCTCCGCAGTTTAATTGGTTGATAATAGGGAACAACAAACTGTACAGAATAATAGACACATGAGGATAAAATTACCTATGCAGGATCAGATTTTTCTCCTGGAGTTTTGCTGTTATACTCTACAGGGCCAAGTGCAATCACTTTGTGCCAAATCCAAGTCAGTTGGCAAACTGACTTTATTCGTTTGATACTATATACTGTATAATACACTATACTGAACTACATACTGTATATACAAAGGAGCTAGGTGGATGGGCTGTCTTATACGAATGTCATAAAGGGGAGTCCAGCACTCAGGGTGCCCCTTTATAAACCAGAACAGAGAGCTGCTCCCATTCTGGTGAGCTGGGCCGATCTATGCAATTTGAAGGGTCACCATGTAATATTACATTTGCCCTGTAGCAGTCATTGGTTGTCACGACAGATTGTTTAGAAGAAGGGGTGATTTTGACAATCCCTAGTCTCATTTTGTGAATTGTGCTAGCATATAATATCTACAGCGACTAGAAAACTGCAAAAAGCATGTAAACTGTATAGCTGACCTACATCACATGCGCTACATTTACATCACTCTTTTTTTGCAGGTTTGCTGTGATGATAAATTTGGCCACCATTTCCCAATAGTTCTAACAGAATTTGAACTCACTGCCATGTAGTGTAAGACCGTTGGCTTCAATGGAATGTTTGGACAGAAAAATCAATAAGGTTTTCACGATAAATCTGACACAACAATGTGATATACAGAATATCACAAGTTAATAAGCAGCAAACTCTTCGGGGAGCTGGGGCAACCGTGTTGTGGACATTACAGGTGAATTATTCTTCTCTGATACAGATGTTAGCTGGATAATGCACAGGAATAATACCTGCTGTCATTTGTGGTTTTCATGTACCAGTAAGTGACTATGAAAAGAGTGTGCTAGTCTGGCACTGAAAATTGCTGCAAATAACAAATATATTAAAAATGTGTAACATTCTTAATAGTCCTGCGCTTGACTATTTCTCAATTTTGCATGCACAAGAACCTGCTCTATCTTTCTGCATATTTGCATACCAAAAGTCCCCATAATAGTCTATTGGGGGGAGTGTAAAGTCGCAGGAAATACGCAATTCTGTAAAGAAAAGAACACTTCTGGAACTCAATAGGCAAAATAGCCATTTAAATTGAGGTGTTTTCGTCTGCTGTGCGGAATGGGGATGCACAAATGCGCACAAAATACGCTGGAAGATGCATGAAACACAACATAATTGGCAGGAAAAGGAACATCTTGAACTCATAGTTAGAGATGAGCGAACGTACTCGGTAAAGCACTACTCGTCCTGCTGACAGGTGAGTTGCGGCGGGGAGCAGGGGAGAGCGGGCGGGAGAGAAGGAGAGAGAGATCTCCCCTCCGTTCCTCCCCGCTCTCCCCTGCAGCTCCTCGCTCCGCGGCGCTCCCCGAATCTTTCAGGACGAGCGGGGAGATACTCGGATAAAGCACATTACTCGGACGAGTAGTGCTTTACCGAGTACGTTCGCTCATCTCTACTCATAGTATAACATAATAGGTAAGGCCGAAAAAAGACACACGTCCATCTAGTTCAGTCTATTACCCCCAATGTTGATCCGAAGGAAGGCAAAAAACAAGGTAAAAGCCAATTTTCCCCATTTAAGGAAAAAATCTCCTTCCTGACTCCAATCTGGCAATTGGATCCATGAGGGGAGATGAAAATACTCATCCCAGTCATCCGCAATGTCCCCCGGAGACATGGTCCTTCCAGGACCTCATGTCGTCTTCTGTGCATGCACGCCTGACGGAAAGTGGGGCGTGTGTCCAGAAGGGCTTGCGCCCTGGGAAATTTCAAAATCCCACTGCTCCCAGCCAGCATGTGTAGCCTGGAGCAGAAAGGGGTCACCGGGGACCTCTGTATGCGGGAGGATGAAATTAGGTACCTAAGGCCACAGGATTTATCCGCAGACCCTAACCCGGCTTCTGCGCACACACCTGACGCCAAAGTGGCGAACGCATGCGCAAAAGCCCCAGAATGCCAGATTAATTTAAAAACTCTCTGCTCCTGGTTAAGAATCATAGCCGAGAGCATGAAGATTTCATGGGGTGCCCCGGTACACGTTCCCTGGTCACGTGATCGCTGCTATCTAATGGATAACAGCGATCATGTACATGTAAAAAAAAGTTACAATTTCACCTTCCATCACAGATTTTATCCATGAGAGAGGTGAAACTACTTCCCTAACGCCTCCTGCGATATCCCTTGCCAGGATCTTTATCCGCTGACCTCTCCCCAACTTTGGCACATGTGTCCGTCGTCAAAATGGCGGACGCAAGCGCAGATGCTGGGAAGGGTCCGGGAAATCTAAAATCTCCTTGCTCCTGGCTACTAAAGGTAGCCAAGAATCGGGAGCAGTGACCGAGGGCTGCGGTGAGTGGTCTCCGGTAAAGTGGATAACGGCGATCATGTAAAAGTTAAAAATAGTTGAACTTCAATGCTCCTTTCGGTTTGGGCCCCGTTGTGCAGCCAGACATAAGATTAAGGCCATAAGCGGTATATTTCTGAACACGGGAAAAACAGGGATTTCCATTTTGGAGTGAAAGTCTTCATTCATATGGCTCCCTGCACACAGGCGGAAATTCTGCGGTGGGATTTCCCACAGAATTTCCGCCTGTGCCTGCCTGCATAGGATTGCATTACAAAACGCAATCCTATGCAGACAGCCCCGATTTGTGAAAAAACACACAGAAAACAAATCGCGGCATGTTCTATTTCTCTATGGGAATGTTTCTGAACACAGGACAAATGGGGGTATCCATTTGGGGGTCAAAGTCTTCATTTATTTGTGTGCTGTAGAAAAAAACTGTTTTTAAAATGACATGATTGGCAAAAATGAAAATCATATTTTTTTCCTTCTGCTTTGTTTAGATTCATTCAAAAACTGTGAGGTCAAAATATGCAGTACACCCCTAGACGTTTAGGGGTCTAGTTTTCAAAACGGGGTCATTTGTAGGGGTTCTCTGTCACTTTCGCCGCTTAAGGCCTCTACAATTGAGCAATGGGGCCTAAATCACCTTCAAGCAAAATTTCTGTTGAGAAAGCCAGCGACTGCTCCTTTTGGTTTGGGCCCCGTTGCGTATACGGACATAATATTAGGGCCACAATAGGTATGATTCTGAACACATAAAATGACATTAATTCCTGAAAAAAAACTGTGGGGTAAAAATACTCACAACCCCCCTCAGTGAATATATTAAGGTGTGTAGTTTTAAAATAGGGTCATTTGTGGGGTTATCTATAATTCTGACACCTATGAGCCTTTGCAATCTTGGCTTGGTGCAGGAAAACAAAATGTTCCTCAAAATGTTGATAAGTAATGTTAAATTTGTACATCTCCCGAATGGTTAAAAAAAAAAAAAAAGTTTTTCAAATGTGCGCCACAATAAAGTAAACAGATGGAAATATATATATTAGCAAAATTTTGTAGAGTATGTTTGCATATAATTGAGATATTACAGTTGAAAATATGAAAAAATAATTTTTTTTCCAAAATATTCCCAACTTTGACACATAATAAATATTCACAAATTATATCGGTCTATTTTTACCAACTAAATGAAGTGCAACATAAGGCGAAAAAAACAATGTCAGAATCACTTGGATATGCAAAACCTTTACAGAGTTGTTCTATGTTAAAGTGACAATGTGAGATTTCCAAAATTTGGCTTCATTACTAAGGCGCAAACAGGCTTCGTCACTAAGGGGTTAAAATGCTCGGAATGACAATTAATGCTTAATTACAGTGAGCTGTCTTCTTTTCCCAGCATTATATGCAGGGAAACTCCCTCCCTCTCCCTTTTTCCCAGCTGCCATAGAAGTCTATGGGAGCTTCCTGTGTATCATGGCAAAAGATATCAGAAGACCTTTTTTTCACACGCCCTATAAACGTTTGTCTGAGTTAGCCAATTGAAATGCATTGGATCGAATGGTTGTGTTTTTTGTCCGCCTTTTGTACGTTCTGAAATATCTGCGTTAGGCTGGATTCACACGGGCGTATATTGGCCAGGTTTTCACGCCCAGACGATATACGCTGCCCCTCTGATGCATTGGTTTACAATGCATCAGTGCATATCAATCAGTTCTATTCTCTATGTATTGCACATGGAAAGTTTGCACGTGCAAATATGCCCGGATTCACATGACCGAGGTTCTTGCACAAGACATGTACGTTGCAAGATGCACATATCTAAAAAATGTATATAAACCCCATCCTTTTGAATGTGGTTATACACATAAGCAATTTTTTTTCCCGCATTGTAACACACCTATTGTGTGATGTCCTATCGTGGCATGTCCTATATTTGAGCTTGCCCTCGCATCACCCATCATTGTCAGTGGGGCAAGCAGCAGCACCATGTGCTAGGTGCACGAAAGTGCAAATGCGAGGTTCCGGCACTCCCCGACATGAACATCGATGGGGAAATAAACGAGCCACAAACAGTGATATAGTACCTCAGGTCACCGGGAACAGTCAGGGCCTGGAATAACTTTTACTTGAAAATAACTTCAGCAACATTCAAGGCACAAAAATATAGACTGAGAATGTGCAGGCAATAGATAAGCTAGAGTAACTCCACACAGCAGGCCCAGGCTTGGTTATGCCGGTGTGTATGGAATTAAAGACGCGTACCTCACCTTGGGAATGTTCCTATGTAAAGAACGTGGGAGAAAGTGTTCACTTTTCTATCTGTGCTTCTGCCGGTCCCTCTGGTTTTGGATCCAAAAATAGCAATATTTGGATGGATGGATGGATGGATGAGGAAGCGTGGACCCATCAAGACCCATTCATCAGGGAGGTACTAATTGTGGCCAGGAAGACAGTGGCTATGAGATGGATGGCAACGAGACCGCCCTCCGTCTCATACTGGATAAGGCATAATCCCCTATGAAAAGGTAGTCTATCAACACAGAAAATGCCCTGATAAATTTGAAAAAGTATAGGGTTTATGGACAAGCTCGCACAATACATTCAAGTCGAATAAACATAATCTTGATAACTAGTAGAAATGAGGGAGAAATTAATACACAATGAACCAAACATATTAAAGGTTTTTATTTTTCAAATGTTAAGTGTTATAAATAAGATGCTATATTACCACAATGTGATATAAGATACAGAACTGAATGTAATACGTGTTTTGCAATCTGCTAATAAAACGAAGTTAAAAAAAGACCCAGGACGCTTGAGTGTGAACAATGAGAATAGAGTGCCTGCACCTGGCAGTCCTGGACTTCAGGACACTCGGGTGTGAAAACAATTATAAATGAGTACCTCTGCACTAGGCCTTGGGATGATAGACTCACCTGCTACTTACTCTCTCTCTTTGGGGGCTCACTCTCCTCATCACAGAAACAAGCACTCCGGGAAACCTCTCCTCCTCTTCCATCTTCAACACATGAGGGTTGAAGATGCCCCCATGTGCCTCTGTGCTTTACTCTCCATGATGGAACTCAAGATGGAAGCCAAGATGGAACTCAACTTCTTTCCCACTCTCAATCACTCACATTTATAGCCTCACTCATACCATGTGACAGGAAATTGATACATTTACAGTCAGCTCCCACTTTGCAGACATTAACCCACCATTTGTTGCAGCTGTGCAATACACATAACATAATGACAAGACAGTTTTGCACAAAGCATCCACATAAGGGTGCATTCACACGAACGTATATCAGCTCAGTTTTCACGCCGAGCCGATATACGTTGTCCTCATGTGCAGGGGGGGGAGGCTGGAAGAGCCCAGGAGAGGGAACTGAGCTCCCGCCCCCTCTCTGCCTCCTCTCCGCCCCTCTGCACTATTTGCAATGAGAGGAGGCGGAATGGGGGCAGGGCTAAGGTTTTTTAAATTAGCCCCGCCCCCGTTCCGCCTCTCCCCATTGCAAATAGTGCAGAGGGGTGGAGAGGAGGCAGAGAGGGGGCGGGAGCTGAGTTTCTGCTCCTAGGCTCTTCCAGCCTCCCCCCCTGCACATGAGGACAAAGTATATCGGCTCGGCGTGAAAACCGAGCCGATATACGTTCGTGTGAACGCACCCTAAGACATACATGTATGACATTATGGAGGGGGACCGGAAAGCATGTACTGGGCCACTACATGTGTTGCATGTTTTTGTTGCAGATCTGTGTTTTTTTTACATCTGTGTGTCATCTATGTGTTTGTTATCTATATTCACAAAAAAACACAAGAAGGCCCATTTAATGTCACTTTTTTTCACTTTCCCCTGGCAAGATTTGCAAAAAACTAAATGCATATGCATGTAACATCCATGTTTCCTGCATTTTTTTTTACACATCCATAAACTTTCATGGATGATTCTGCTCTGTGTATACCAGTGTTTCCCAAACTTCAGTCCTCATGGACCCCTGCAGGGGAAACACTGGTGTATATGGACCAGAATAGGACATGCTGCAGTTTTTTTATGCAGACCATTGGTCCATGCAGAAAAACATCTTTATGAATAGCCCAAATTATTTTAATGGATCTGTGTGCTGTCTGTGTTCAGTCAGTTAAAAAACACGGACAACACATGGAAGGGAAAACATGTTGGATTTTGCATAATTCACGCCAAAATTTGCATTCAGTATACAACCCATTAATTTGAGTGGGAAATCTGCTTTGCTATCTTAATTTCACTCTCTAAAAACCATGTCAAATCCGCAGCTTTCTGACGCAGGTTTTGGTGCAGATCCACACGCAGAAGTTGCCCTGTCAATGTGCAAAATCCTTGTACAGACCTCTGACAGTAGCATATCACCATTGAAAACAATGGGAGGAACTCTGCGATCCTACTTTCCTGGAGTGACGCAAAGCGGTTTTGAGAGAAAAACACCTTGCATCCGCATGAAAAATGCATGTTCACGAAGTTGCTTGAAGGTACTTAAGGCCCCATTGCTCACTTGTAGAGCCCTTGAGCGGCCAAAACGATGCAGAACCCCCATAAATGACCCCATTTGGAAACTAGACCCCACAATGAATTCATCTAGGGGTGTACTGTGTATTTTGAGCCCACAATTCTTGAATGAATCTAAGCAAAGCAGAAGGAAAAAAATACTATTTTAATTTTTTTAGCAATGGTTTCATTTTAAAAACCATTTGTTTTGTACAGCACACACACGAATGAAGACTTTCACCCCAAAAATGGATACCCGTTTGTTCTATTTTCAAAACCATACCCATTGTAACCCCAATCCACTTACTGGACACATGGCTAGGCCTATAGTGGAGCGAACACCCTTTATCTTTCAGGGCACAACTGAATAAATTCCATGCTTCATTGCTCACTTGTAGAGCCATCAAGCTGCCAAAACAATAGAACGCTCCCCATAGGTGACCCCATTTTACAATCTAGAACCATTAGCCCATTTATCTAGGTGTGTATTAAGCATTCTGACCCCACAGTTTTTTGCAAATATTGTTATAAAGCATGTGAAAAATTAATAATTTTTTTTTTCATTATTGTCAATTACATGATCGTGTCCTTTGTTTCAAGCAGGGAAAACTGGGGAAACGTGCCTCAAACTTTAATGCACTAGTTTTTCTGTGTTCAGCAATACCCGCATTGTAGCCCCAATCTGCTTACAGGACACATGGCTAAGCCTATAATGGAGGGAACACCCATTGGATTTCCGGGTACAATCAAATAAATTCCAGGCTCCACTGCACACTTGTGCAGAAAAGAAATTGACTCCCTAAAAAGATTCCCCCCACGCCGTTTTGGCATTCCCTAAATATTAGATAAAAGTAATAATATAAAACTGTATGGTGTGTCTGAAAACAGGGGTGATTGCGGAGGCCTGGTTGGGATGGGCACATGGGGCAATAGAAGCGGGCATCCCTCCTCCTCCCATGCTTGCTACAAACCTTACACTTTTTTTTGGGGGGGGGGGTAATTCTTGACCTCAGTGGCAGGGATGGGGTGTAAAAAGTGTCGCTCTGTGAGCCTTCGCAGCTACTAAGACTCGTAATCTTGCTGACTTGCAGTGGTCTAATACAGAAGGCACTCAAAAAGCTGCTCCTGGAACTGAAGGAAGGCGAGCGTTCCCTTGGACTTCTTATAAATTACGTAGGCATTACAGGTAGCAACCTGAATAATGCTGGGCTCACACGGCCGTATGTGGAATTCACTTGCAGAGGCCCGCGGTGGATTCCAGCTGTGAGCCCAGCTGTGGCCCTGCTGACAGCCACGTAATGTACTGCGCATAACTGTGTACTCACGCAGGCGGTCATGCATAGTACACTTTTTTTTGCTATTCGCTTATATTTCCTGCACCGTCGCTTAGCGATAATGCGAGTACCCGCAGTCTGTACACAATGTAGTTGTATATGGGCTGTGGGTATATCCGCAGCCATAGAACACAATGGGCTATATGTTGCGGATATCCACGGTAAAATAGAACATGCTGCATTCTATTTTCTGCGAGTGGTTTATGTAATTCGGTGAGCGGAATAGTGTAATCCAATGCATTTGATTGATCCACTTATTACCGTGGATCAAACTCATGCAGAATTTGCAATTCCTTTCCGGTCGTTTTATACCATTTGATCATTGCGGTCACGTGACCAGGGACTGCTCACCGTGCCCCTCGGTCCCTGCTCCAGGATCTAGGCTACCTTTGGTAACCAGGAGCAAAGAGATTTCAAATTTCCCAGGCCGTCCCCAGCTTCTGCACTTGCGTCCGTCCATTTTGCCACTGGGCACATGCACAGAAGCCGGGGTCAAGGTCCATGGATAATCCTGTCGGGGGACATCGCCGGAGGCCTAAGGTAAGTAATTTCACATCCACTCAGGAATCTGATCCATGAGGGCAGGTGAAACTTTCACTTTTTTCTTTACTTTTACATGATCACAGTTATCCATTGGATCACGTGACCAGAGACTACATACCGCGGCCCCCCCCTGACATCTCCAGGCTCTCGACTCAATATAGTAGCAAGCAGCAGGGAGATTTTAAATTTCCCTGGCAATCCTCGTCTTTCGTGCATGCATCCGCCATTTTGCTGACAGCCTGAATGCACAAAAGCCAGGGAAAGGTCTGCAGATACTGTGTTTATCTTAACTTGACCTTTTTTTTAACTTCTTTTTCATTTTTTTTACTTTGCATGATCGCTGTTATCCATTGGATAAAGGCACTCAAGTGACCGGGGGCCGCATACTGCGGCCTACGGTGACATCTCTTTGTGCTTGATTACCTTTACTAGCCGGCAGCAGGGAGATTTTAAATTCCCCAGGCTCTCCGGCCTTCTGCACATGTGCCTGACATTTTGCCTTTGCCGCACATGCACAGAAGACGGCGCCAGGTCTTTGCAGAACCAGATCACCGCGGGACATTACGGACACTGGTGGTGATTTGTTTTAGCTCCCCTCACAGATCTGATCCGTGAGGAGTAGAGATGAGTGAATATATTCGCTAAAGGCAATTGCTCGAACGAGCATTGCCTTTAGCGAGTATCTCCCCCGCTCGAGACCAAAGGTTCGGGTGCCGGCAGCGGGCAGGGAGCTGCGGGGGAGAGCGCGGCGGAACGGAGGGGAGATCTCTCCCCCCCCCCCCCCCCGCTCCCTCCTGCTGACTGCCGCTACTCACCGCTCCCCCGCGCCGGCACCCGAACCTTCAGTCTCGAGCGGGCAGGTACTCGCTAAAGTCAATGCTCGCTCGAGCAATTGCCTTTAGCGAGTATACTCACTCATCTCTAGTGAGGAGCAATGGGACTTTAACTTTTTTTTAAACTTTTATGCGTGATTGGGAGTCGCACACCGCGGCCCCCAGTCACAGCTCCCTGCTATTGGCTACCTCCGGCAGCTGAGATACATACAGACCCCGGGGCTTTAGTCCACAGGGCCGGCATGTTTTAACGGCCCTGTAAATTAAGGCCGCTTTCACACGGGCTACAACAATCGCACAATTTTCTGGTAACACGACAGCGCTACAAAACGCATGTATGTAAGGCCCATACTTTTCAATGATTTCCTTCACATTAGGGATGTTTTCACTGATACTATGTTGCAAGAAAAAAAATCGCAACATGCTCTATCTTTCTGCGGTGCGCTATTATTTATCTCCCATGTTTCCCTATGGAGCCTCCTTGTTTATCGCATTGCACGAACGTGCAATTTTCGTGCAATACGATGCGATTTTAGCATTAAAAACTCCTATTGACTTTCGTGATAAAAAAACGTGCAATCTTATCTCGCGCGGCTGTGATACGATGCGAGATTATTCTCAAGAAAAAGCATTGCTGGCGCTATAAAATCGCCGTGATTTTGTAGCGGCTATATCGCTGTTGTCCATGTGACAGAAGCCCTAGGCCCAATGTCCACTTGAACGCACGGATTCCACTGCTGAATCCCGTAGCAGAGTCTGTGCGTGCCTGCGGACATGGGGAAGAAAAGACAGTTTCTTACCCCTCTGGATCCAGCGCAGATCTTCTCCGTGCCGGCCAGATATTCTTTCTTCTTCATGGCGGATGCATCCGCGGGCACAGGCCGACATGCCTGGTGTATGCGCAGTGCTATCTTTTTGTTTTTAAATCTCCTGCTTTCCCGTGGATCTGCAGCATGTCCACAGTGACAGCTGCGGGTATGCCACGGATCAGATGGCTTCCATTGACTTCAATGAAATCCGTCCCTGCGGGATCCAAAGGAAAATGGAGCATGCTGTGAATCACATCCGCATGGTTTTTACTGTCCTGCGGATGCTAATGCATCCCTATGGGCTTGATTTGCAGAACCTGCACGGGAGATCTGCAAATCAAATCCACCCATGGACATTCCCAGACACTCAGGATGTGAAAACACGTATGGGTGCTCACTAAGAGGTTAAAATGCATCATTAGGGCATGCTGTCTTCTTTTACCAGCGTTGTACGCAGGGTAACTCCCTCCCCCTCCCTATTTTCCAGCTGTCTATGGGAGCTTGCTGCATATCACGGCGACAGTTAGGGCGAGACCTATATTTTCACACGCCGTATAATATATACGGCCAGAAATGATCACTTATGTCTTAATTTTTCACGCGCATATATTTTACGCAGAAAAAAAAATCATCTGAATAAAGCCTTTGAAATCCAGTGCTTCGGATGGTCGTACTTTAGGTGCATTTTTTTTTTTTTTAAATACCTGTGTAAGTACGGTCGTGTGAATAAACCCTCATGCTGTGGAATACAACACTTGAAATACAAGGGTTAAATCCTGCAGCAGATCTGCAAGAAAAACAGCGGCCAAATCTGCATCATTTAGGTGCAAATTTGTCCACTGCGTGTTTTCCGAACGGCTGCACTGTCTACACCATGTGGAAAGGGGCCTAAATCTACGTCAGAAGGCCGCAACTAAAAAACAGATTTTTTTCAGAGTTTTGGAGATGAAATCTGTGCTAAAAAATTCCAACATGGATTTCGCGGTGTGAACATAACCATTAAAAATGCATGTAAAAAAAAAGCAAACAATTTTAAGAGGCATGTGGGTTTTTTAATATTAGCTATTTTTGGGTGACTTTTTTTTTTCTTTATATAGAAGCCTGGAAAAAAAGGCAGAAATCTACTGAGAAATCTCCACCTCACCTATGGGAAGCGTTCATGAAGGGAAATGAAGAGTTTCAGATACACTATAGGCGTTTTCCTCTCCCCATCTAATAACTAGAAGCCATTTCCCATAAGAGGCTGACAGGCATGGTAAAAGTCACCGAGGAACCAGGAGCCGAGCTATATAAACAAGCATCATTTCCCAGAAGTATTTTCACCTATACTTCTAGAACTTTCCGTTCCACTCTGGAAAGAGCAGAGTTAAAAAACAGACGCACCGAGCGAAGGGTTTTCCTCTCACTGAGGAAGTGTGACCTTATAAGGGCATGTACGTCACCGCTGTGGGTAATCCTAGGAACGTACCATTTGGGTGAGAGGGAGGGTAGAGCAGGGGGAATGTAAAACTTGTTAGCGAGCTTTTACGTAGCCATATATAGATTTTGAGTGACTCGATCGACTCCCTACTATTTATAACAGAGTACGTGATAGAAAGCCACTACTAATCGAATACAATACTGTTCTTGTAACGGTTTTTCTTATTTTTTCGCTCCCCTGAAAAGCTTCGACTTGGTTAATCCTTAATCAATCGTGCCGAGGAATTCCCATTGATAAAAATGAGCAGCGTAGATCACTGAGTCAGTGTGAGCGTGACAGAGCAGAAGTAACTTCCAGACCATGTACAGAGACTTCTCGGGGACTTTCCCTCCGCAGGATTTAGGGTGCAGCAGCGGCAGCGGCAGCCACAGCCCCAGTGACCCCGGGACTGCTCAGGTGTTTGGGAGCATCGCGATGGGGCACAGCATGAGATGTACACCTCCGGAGGAGCAGCAACAAGTGAGTTCAGGATTACTTACGAAATACACTAACATTTACTTTCTGCCATCTGATGATCTGAACAGACGGACATATTGGGGTACATGTATCCATGGATCAAACTCGCTCCCTCCATATTTATGAATTAATACACTTTTTAGGGGGATGTCTTCATTGGGGGACAGTTTTACAGCTTTTTACATATTTTGTAAAATATTTGATGTGACAGGAGTAGAAATAGTGGACATACTGTACATAAACTACATGACCCCCTCCCTCTCTTGTATAGTGAATATCCTCATAGAATAGGCTGATCAGTAGTAAATCTCACGTGGTGATTCATTATAGCTGTAACGTTAATGCCATGTTTCCTGAGGCCGGTACAATCCTGCATTTGTATTGGTTTCTGGTAAGAGGCATTATCTCCATTGCCCGGGACAATTGGTGCTGGATTATCACTCAGCTTCTGAGTACACTGAACTGCATTTCCTAGTGTAAACTGTGCCCCCTGAGGCTGTGTTCACACCAACAATTTTTCTGCCCAATTTCCAGACTGAAAAAACTGGTCTGAAATCAGTCGGAAATAGAATATATGAATTTCAATGCTTTGCTTTTTTTACTCAGACGATCAGTTGGAGTGAAAAAGGTTGCAGTTTGCCCTGTTTTGCTGTAACTTTCATTAAAAAATCATCCATTCAAGTGTATAGGTGCATTTAAAAAATGGATTGCACTTGGTTGGTGCAAGTTCAATCCAATTTAAATGCAGGTAACCATGGCAACCAGAATCTTAAAAAAAATTAGCTTTTTTTCAGCTTGCGAAAAACACACGCACAGAAGACAGAGGTTGTGCTGAAAAATTGAAAAAAAAAATAAGAACAATTTCTATGGACCATATTCACAAATGCCGATGTGAATATATCCGAAGGCAACTTTCACGTGGATTTTTTTTTTTTCTTTACTTTTTTAAAACATTTATACAGGCTTTTTTGGGGGCAATTTTGAATCAAACAACTTTTTGTTTGTTCTATAGGCTTTTCTATAGGAAAAGAAATGTTAGAAAATAACACCATATGCAGTGCAAACTGTGATTCAGGAGCAAACAACAACAAGCCAAAAATGCATAACAATTAGAAAAATACGATTACAGGGAACACAGTGGGGGATATTTATTAAGAACACCGTTTCAAATGCCAGTCTGAATATAATCTCCATCGGTGCATGAGCTACCTAATGCAGTGTTTCCCAACCTATAAAGCCTTGGGGCACCCATGAGCGAAAACTTTTACTGCGGGGTACCCCTACCAAAATGGGCGTGTGGTCAGGGGGCTTAACATAACATATGATTTTTACCTCTGTTATTCCAGTGGGCCCCAGTAGTTACAGTGCCCATTTTCAGCGGCCCCAGTAGTAATCAAAGCCCCTTCTCAGTGGTTGCAGTAGTAATATTGCCCCCCATTTATGTCATCTGGAATAATGCTTCCCCCTTATTGCCCAATCAATAAAGCTCTGTTTTGTGTTTTCTTTATAATTAATAATGCTCCCCTTATTGCCTGTCATTAAAAATGCTGGCCTTTGCTTTCCTTGTCAGTAATAATAATCCCCCTTGTTTCCCCTGTCAGTAATAATGCTGCCACTTCTTGTCCCCATCAGCAATAGTGCACCCAGTCTCTCTTATGCTGTATAATTAAAAATATATATATTCTCACCTCCTTGCTGTTCAAGCTGCTCTGCTCCAGCGATCCTTCTTTCCACTCCAGTCCTTACTGACATCTGGGTTGCACTGTTACACGTGATCGCTGTGTCCAATTGGCACAGTGGTCACATGGCACATGGCTACACAACCAGAGGTCCGGCGGAACCGGACTGTTGGAAAAGCAGAGGTGGGTATACTGTTTTGTTCTACTTTATACCCTCACCAGGCCACCTTGTAAACTGGAGTCTAAGGGAGATGCCTGTAGCAGCTGCAGTTGTGGACGGCCATAGCATGTGACCCGCCCACCTGGATTTTTCCTGGTTGACTGAATGGCAAATCCACCTCTGGTGTCACGGCATCCTGGTTGGGAATCAATGGCCTAACGTATGAAGAGGGTCATGCCTCTTCGCATGCTAAAGTACATGTGCACCTACACAGAAATCTTCACCAGTCATAAGCTGGAGTAGCATAGTTTGTAAGGCCGAAAAAAACACATCCATTCAGTTCAGTCTATTACCCCCTCCTGCCCTCCCCCAATCTTGATCTAGAGGAAGGCAAAAAAAAAAAAACAAGGGGGTAGAAGCCAATTTTTCTCATTTAAGGAAAAGAAATTCCTTCCTCATTCCAATCTAGCAATCGGACTAATCCCTGGATCACCGACCCTTCTGAAGTCCCACGTGATTATAACATAATTTTGTATTGCTCAAGAAAGATGTCCAGGCCCCTCTTGAACCCTTTTAGTGAGTTTGCCACCACCATATCCTCCTTACAGTAAAGAACCCCCTTCTATGTTGGTGTAGAAACTTTCTTTCCTTTAAATCTATAGATGATGCCCCCTTGTTACAGTCACTATCCTTGGTATAAATAGATAATAGGAGAGATCTCTGTATTGTCCCCTGATAAATTTATACATAGTTATTAGGTCGCCCCTCAGCCATCTTTTTTTCTAAACTAAATAATCCTAATTTTGATAACCTCTCTGGGTATTGTAGTCCGCCCATTTCATTTATTACTTTAGTTGCCTGCTTTTGTACCCACTCAAGTTCTGATGTAAGCTTCTTGAGTGCCGGTGACCAAAACTGTACACAGTATTCTATGTGTGGTCTAACCAGAGACTTGTTAAGGGGAAGAACAATGTTCTGATCATGTGACCCTAGACCTCTCTTCATGCACCCCATGATCCTATTTGCCTTGGCAGCAGCTGCCTGACACTGGTTGCTCCAGTTAAGCTCATAGTTAACTAAAATCCCCAAGCCTTTTCCATATCGATGTTACCCAGTGGTTTCCAATTTAGCATCTAATGGTGACATGCATTTCC
The DNA here is from genome assembly GCF_035609145.1 of Eleutherodactylus coqui. Taxonomy (NCBI): domain Eukaryota; kingdom Metazoa; phylum Chordata; class Amphibia; order Anura; family Eleutherodactylidae; genus Eleutherodactylus; species Eleutherodactylus coqui. Next base: position 65,650,594 of record NC_089847.1, on the reverse strand, counting down.
CTGCCCATGTTTAGAACCTTACATTTATTAGTGTTAAATCTCACTTGCCACTTTTCGTCCCAAGCCCCCAACTTATCTAGATCCTCTTGTAACTGCATTTTGCCCTCTCTTGTGTTAATTTTTTACATAGTTTTGTCATCTGCAAATATTGATATTTTACTGTGAAATCCTTCTACCAGGTCACTAATAAATATATGAAAAATAATAAGCCCTAAAACTGACCCCTGTGGTACCCCACTAGTAACGGTGACCCCATCAGAGTATGTACCATTTATAACCAACCTCTACTTTCTATCACCCAGACGAAGCATTCTCATTTTATACAACAACCTTTTATGTGGCACAGTAGTAAATGTTTTGGGAAAAGTCCAGATACACAAGATCCAGTGACTCTCCTCGGTCCAGTCTAGAACTTGCCTTCTTGTAGAAGCTGATCAGGTTGGTTTGTCAGGAGCTGTCTCTCATAAACCCATGCTGATACCAAGTGATACAGCTATTTTTCTTGAGGTCCTCCAGGATAGCTTCTGTTAGAAACCCTTCAAACATTTTACACACAATGGAAGTAAGACTTACCGGCCTATAGTCGCCAGGTTCACTTTCTGACCCCTTTTGGCTACGCGCCAATCCTGTGACCCTGTCACTATAAAGTCCTTACATATAAGAAACAAGGGTATGTAGAGTAGAGAAAATTTACACCAGTTTATGGCATAAATCTTTATCTATAAAATACAAATTCTGTTTGTTTTGTGTTGTATACAAATCCACAGTTCTGGTCTGATTTGAGTGAAATTCTGCATGAAGGTTCTTCAGCACCAGGCGACGAATACTGGCATACCTAAAAATCGAAAACTCAGACTTCCCCTGTAATTATTGTTGCCAATAGCAACCAATCACAGCTCTGCTTTCATCTCTTCTACTGCTGAGGTAAAATGAAAGCTGAGCTGTGATTGGTTGCTATTTCCTATACTGCTGAGGTAAAATGAAAGCTATGCTGTGATTGGTTGCCAACACAGATTTTCTTTTGGTGTGCTTTCATAAAAGTGTGGTGCTGGGCTCATTTTTGTGGCACACTTTGTATATTCCAGGACTGCTATTCATAAAATTGCCATGCAATGCAATTTGCCTAGTTATATCTAAGTCTGTTGAGCTGTGGTGGTCACACCCTCTCCTGACAAGCCATGCCTTCTTGTTTTTAAATTAAAAAAGTGGTGTAAATGCCAAAATTTTTTCACAACTGAGGTTTACGTCAAAAGTTGCAAATTTTATACTTCATATTTTGTGTGATAAAGTACCCATAATGCCTCTTCAAACAGCTGATCAGCAGAGCTGGTGGGTGACAGACCCTCATTGATGTGATATTGTTGGCCCATAGTCTTAATCCAGGAAAACCCCTTCAGCAATCCCCAAATTTGCCTAGAACAATGTGAAGCAATGCAATGTTGCTACACAAGCACTAAACCACTGTACTGGTGACAATGGCAATTCAAAGTGACCACTTCATTATTGAATTACTTTTTGAATTTGCTTTCTACAGACATCTATGGGAGTTCTTGTTGCCTGGCTACTAAAAATAAAATCTCTCTAGCAACTAATGACTGCAGTAACTTGTCCAACCAAGTCTAATGAAGGAATTTAATGCACATTTGTTGGCAGGAAATCTGTAATTAGCATTTACATGGACTATGCTTTGTTTTGAGATGAGGCCCATTTACACGGAGCGAGGATCGCTCAAATGACAGTTTGAGTGACAGTTTTGAGCGATCATCATTGCATGACCCTAAATGGCTAATTAGCTACTTAAGAGTTATGCAGACACAGCAGGATACTGCAATAGCTCCGAGAACAATGCAGCTGTTTTGTATATGCAAACAGCTGTCTTGTTCTCGGCGCTTTCAGCTGGTGTCCAGCTGAGAACTGTTAGCGGGATACCAGCTGAAAGAATACTATCAGTGCCGCCTGCTGAGATATCAGCATGCGATGCTGATAAGGCTCATCGCTCATTTCTAGCTGGCTAGAAATGAGCGATGAACGAACGGTGCATGATGGCCGCGCGTTTAGATGCAACGATTATCGCTTAAAAGATGGCTTTTGAGCAATAATTGTTGTCTGAATACGTCTATCGGCTGCTTTCACACGAGCGTACTACGGATGCAATGTGTTTCGGCCTGACCAGGGGCATAACTATAGAGGTTGCAGTTGCACCCGGACCCCGCGAGCCTTAGGGGACCCATAAGGTCTCTCTTCTGCATAGAGGGAGCCCAGTACTATGAATAAAGCATTGTAGTTGGGTGCTCTGTTACAGATTTTGCATTGGGGCCTAGAAACCTCAAGTTATGCTTCTGGGCCTAACCATGGGTCAACTGCCCATAACTCTTGCAATCATAGAGATCTATAATGTTGTGAGTTCAGGTCAGTAGATTCAGGGTCATTCCAGAACATTTGCTTGTAAAACAAAGACAAAAAATAGTTTGCATTGTGCTTATGTGAAAGTGGCCCTATAGCTGTGAGGTATAAAAATAGAGTTTTGAGTGTGAAGTTTCTCAACAGATAGCCATGTTTTTTCATTGACCAATGTCACATAAAAGGCTAATAAGGACATGTTGCATGAATGAGAACAAAACAGTGACCTAGTGTATTATAGCGCAAACTGGCTAACATTTCAGCCGCACAGAGCTGCTAAAGACAAAAGGTTCTGTTATGGCAAAAAATACCTCTGAAGAGATGTGTAATACTGTACAAAACATATAAAAAATGGTACATATAGCATGCTAGGTACATTTCTTTGGCTGAGGTCATAGTTAGTATAGATGTATACTAATACTTCAGCACAATATAGCACAATTTTAACAAATTTCACATGTCGTATGACTACTCAAAGCCATTCTCTTTCTGTTAACCCTTTGCAATCCAATTTTGGATTCAGTGTTTCCTAGGGGGTTTTCTCTTTCTGCCATTATATAATGGTGCCATCTGCTGGCTAGAGCCAGTACTGCGGTATGAGACCTGCTGGAGAGCGCCCCCCCCCCCCCAACAACAGAGCAGCCAGTAATATACAGTAAGAATACCCTGCCGGATGTCTTTAGACATTGGACCTGTACAGCCTTCAATCAGAATGTCTGAAGACGTCACAGTGGCTTGGAAAGGGTTAAAGAGGTTTTCCAAGTAATTAGTGGCAGTAGGAGCATGTATTATAAATAAAAAACACAAACCCAGTACTCTCCTCTGCTGCTGCGCTCCAGTAGTTTGTTTACAGGAGCTGCAGTGGTCACGTGCATTATTTAACAGCATGATCACTGTGACACGTGCCATGTATTCAACAGTTTTTTGGTTTTTTTTAATGTGTGCGATATGCAACCTAATTCTACCAGCTACATAATGTGTATGCGTGCCTTCCAACTGTCCTCCTGTGGGCAGAAATAAGGTTTTAATATACTGCTGCCAGAGGTGTCTGAAATTGGCTTCTCACCCTTTCCCTAAAGAAAGAAACATGCATGGTTGGCTTGGTTTTTGTGGAAGCTGGAGAACATAGGTTGGACATACACATAGGTCAGCTATCTCTCTTCTATGGTCTCAAATCTAATGACCATTGCAGTTCTGTACCGTGTGATTTTTCTCTGTTTTGCATATGGCGATAATCATCATAACCCAATTTGCTTATAATACCCACATAAATGGCATTAACTGATCTACTGCCATTGTTTCCTATTGATATCAATTTCACAACAATTTAGTTTATTATTATCTGTGATTTATCTATCAAAAGCTTGTTCTCACAAGGCTCTTCTTTAGAACTTCAGGTACTCTATGAATCAATGCTGACGTTTTTGCTGATGTCAATAATGTTTTGTACAAAATGTCCTAAATGTGTTCACTGCATTTACAGTAGTATACAACAGTCAATGCATAGATTATTCTTGGGAGTGGTAAGACACAGCAGCACATCAACAGTTCTCTTTCCATGACCAGAGGTGGATTTCCCTTCCTGCAACCTGTAGAGTAATCGCAGGGTGAACAAAGTGACTGGTCACAAAGCAAGAAAAAAATTCAGTGCTGCTATATGGCATCGTAGAAAAATATAGGTAGAACTTACTTCACCGGAGACTTCACCAGGGGATGCCATCAAGCCCCCCAATCCTGGTATGCGAGTCACTATTACTGGGCCAACATGGGTGTCCTTTACTACTAGGGTCACTATTACTCTTGGGGCCAATATGGGGGTCACTATTACTGGAGTCACTATGGAGACCCTATTGCTACTGGTGTCAGTATTACTACTGCGGACACTATTATATATAGTCTTACAATTACAATCATCCTCTTGAAGGCAACGATAAGGGGTCATGCCCACGGCTGGGGCGGAAATCTCGCAGAATCGGAACCCCCCAGAGACCCCATACACTCCTTTCCGGATCCGTGGTGAGAGTCTCTGCATATGCAATGTAGCGCTGGACAGTGACGCGATTTCCTGCCATACTTCCGCTATGCTCACAGAGTGGCATATTGTGAGACTGACCACTTCCATTGACTGCAATGGAAGCCGTCAGCGCAATTTTCCGCGATGAATAGGACATGCTGCAATTCTCACCCACAAGCAAAAAAAATCGCAGTTGATTTCCGTTCGTGGGCAGGGGAGAATCTGTTAACATGGCATGTCTATGGACGGCTATTGCCGAGGGTTTTGCAGCAGGTGTCTGACCGCGAATCCCGCAGCAATTCTCTGTCCGCGGGCATTTGCCCTAAGACTGATGTGGGCCTCAGTGAAAATGAGTTGGACACCCCTGATATAATGTAACAAGCATCTCTTGTTCTTTTTAAATAGATGAAAAAATTGTGACATTAATCCTCTGCAGGATAAGGACATATTCTGACCACCTGTATCTCTATATCCATTAATAAATTCCTTTCTGCCAATAATTCTCACATCTGCTAACACTATTGGGACTTAGCAAGAAAGTGCTACAAAGAGTTCTTCTCTTTGCACTTACCACCGAGAACCACCAGGCCATAAACATCCTATAGGGCTTGTCCCACAAACAGAACTGATAAGTATCTGAGCCTTGGGTTGACCATTGGGAACCCACCAATCACAAGATCGGGGATCCTGAATGTCCCTGAAAGTATGTACATGTGACCACCACTTCATTCAATCACTTCATTCATTTCAATGGTACTACCAAAGATAGCTGAGTGCTTGAACTCCAGTAGTCCCATAGAAATGAATGTAGTGATAGTGCACAGGTGACGACTGCGCCAATCAATCAGTGGACATTCATGACCCCGATCTCATGATCAGCGGGGGTCCCAGCAGTCAGCCCCCCACCGATCAGATACTTATCACATGTTTTGTAGATGGAGGATTGGTCTTGTCAGGAATAGGTATTGAATATTCTAGTGTAGTGTAATAAATTGGCTTTGGTTTATCACAATGTCTTCATACTCCCTGTTTGTGAAGTAGTCTATATTAATATTTACAGTTGTTGCTGTGGTTTTACCGTAATTGATGCCCCAACTGCTTTGATTTGTTCCAAGAACTGCTTTTGATATTAAATGTAAGGATCATGTTTTTTATGAGGTTTTCCAGCCTTGTGTTATTTCCCATTGAAATAAATGGAAAAGAAAGCCACAAATGTGTGATGAATAAACCAAGAATTTCATCAAGTAAATTGGGAATTTTTTATTTTTTTTTCACACACAATTTATTGTGGATTTAGTTTGTCAATTTAGACAGAATATTTGCAACAAAGCTGATGGCAATCAAAAGTCCATAATAAATACTTTGTGTGGGAAAAAATATTTACAATGCAAGTGGATGGCATTTATACAAAACACCATTCACACAAGTTCTGCAGGGGATTGTTGGTGTGCTGTGGGCTCTCAAATCTGCAGCATACTCAATCTATTGCTACATTAGAAAGTGAATGCATTGAAAACCTCAGCAAAAACACTGTTTTGCTGATGCAGTTTTTACTGCACCCCAACCTCCTCATGTGAATACAGCCTAAGGGCTTTTTCACATGGGCGTATTTTTCTTCAGTATTTTGTGAGCCAAAGCCAGAGGTGGAACGTATAGAGAGAACAGTTACAGTGGCCCCTTCCAACACGGTGGAGGTGACAGCCGGGCCAGCAGCAAATTCTGTAATGGCGAAAAAGGGACGCCAGGGACACTGAAAGCGTGGCTGCTTGGACGGCTGCTACACTCAGCACAGGGAAAAACACCAGGACCTGTGAGCCTGAGAAAGGGGACCATCAGAAGCGTAACTTGAAGCTTCTGAGCCCCAATGCAAAATCTGTAACAGGGCCCCCAACTATAATGCTTTATTCATAGTCCTGGGCTCCCTATATGGAGAAGTGCAGCTTTATGGGCCCCTTAAAGCTCCTGGGCCCGGGTGCAACCGCATCCCCTATAGTTACGCCCCTGGGGACCATGGCCTGCAGCCAATAACAAACAGGGGGTGTCAGCCCCCTGTCAAACTCCTTGTATCTTGGCTCCACCAGGACTTCCGGTGGCGTCAAGATACACTAATACCACTGCAGTGTGACTCCCAGAACCGCCAGCAGGTAAATGACACTGTTTATAGGTATTTTATGTTAGATTTGTTACAAGTTGCATGCTATGCCCTAGTATTGTTATTGTACTTTTTACAGAGGCTGACTATCAGCTGAAAAATCACTAAAATGAGCGGTTTGGGGGTTTTTTTTGGCCGACAGTCATGTTATACCATGTAAAAGCAGGACTTGACAGGTTAGTGAGCAAGAAATTGCTCACTAGTTGCTTCATTGTGGCTCACTAAAATGATGGAACTAATGAACGACTTTTCGCTCAGTGTAAACAGGCAGTTGTTCATCTTTTAATGACTACCAGTTCACAGTGAATGGAAGCCAGAAGAGATCTCCTCTCTACCCCCGTTCACTGAACGACTATCATTCCTGAGTGAAAGCATAGGAGCAATAGTTGTCCCGTGTAATAGTACCCTTACATGGAGAACACGGCTGTCCATAAGTGCATAAGCAGTTTTTCCCCATACAATAATTGGCGGATGGGTACATTGCTATTACATAATACTGTCTCTTCCACTAAGACTAGGAAGAACTTTGTCCTCTACTCTTGCCCAGGCTGTATGTTGAAGTGTGTGTGGAGGATACAAAATCAAGCCACCAGCAGCAGGGTTCACAAAGTGAATGGTGGAGCAGGTAGCTGATGTCGTTTTGCTCCACCAGTGTATTCAGCAGTATCTGCATCCTGAGAATATTGCTACAGTTGAAAGTGGACATATTGGGAGATGTGGCAGAATGGTTCAGAGCTATGTCCAGACCTCATCAGGCAATGAGCACACCTCATACTTTGAGAATCGCTGCTCTAGACATGGGGAATGCCCTTCTCTTATAAATAAAAAGACCATTGGCTAGATCCAGAGGTGTAACTTGAAGCTCCTGGGCCTCAATGCAAAACCTGTAACGGGCCCACAACTATAATTCTTTATTCATAGTACTAAGGCTCCTGGGCCTGGGTGCAACCACATCCCCTGCATCCCCTATAGTTATGCCAGTGGCTCGATCTCTGTAATGGCATTGATATATCTGCACATTAATTCGCCCAACTCTTCACTGTCTCCTGTACAAACCAAGTAGACTTCCATTTGCTATTCTTTCTGTGTACTGCAAAGCTCTGTCTTCATCTATGACACGGTATCCCATGTGCAATTAGACTAGTGATTTATATAATGCTAAAACTATACAGATTCTTTTAGCCTATCATAGCTCATGTAATGTTAGTGAATCAGTTTAAATCTATCACAGTTCCGAACACAGTTTGAAAAATTCTGTACTTTTTGGTGCATATTTGACTCCATTTCCAACTTTATAATACCTCTTCAGTGCAAAAAAAAAGTTTCACTAAGTCGACTTCACGTGGGGTAATCTTCATTAATGTTGGTTTGTCTTTTGTTTTGTTTTTTTTGTTTTTTTTTAATGGAGACATGACCACCTCAAGTGCCAAACCTGCAGCATCATGCTCATAGAACGTGATGATGCAGCTGCTCATTGGCTGCAGCACTGGATCCCAGGAGCTGCAGAAGGGTAAGTATATTTCTGTTTATTATTTTCACAGAGGGGGTCCTATTGAAAAGGGGTTGTTCAGTAACCAGACAACCTCTTTAATGAATTTATCTACAATGATTTGTGCCAAAATTCTGGTTTTAAAAAAAACAAAAAAAACTGCCAGAATTCTATCACAACTAAACTAATAAATCCGCCATAGTTTGCTCTCCTTGTCGACTTCTAGCCCATTTTGATACTTACCGTGATCTTATGTGCCTCATAAGCAAACAAGATTATGGTAAATAACAAAATGGGCTATAAGTCCATGATCTTATATTCCATATCAGCAGTTACCTAGCACTGGTTGGTCCAGTAGACGCAGACCGATCCCACCAGCAAAAATAAGAAGGGATATCCAAGGAGGAAAGAAATAAGCCCACAGTGGTGTAATAATATAAAACAAGTAATACACTCCTATCGCACTCCCATTCCTTCGCTATTTGGTCCCATGCTGGTCTTCACTTCTGGATGCAGGGCCTGATGGATATGTGACTGCTGTAGCCAATCAATTGGTGCAGTGGTGACATGACCATGAGGATGTGCAACCATCCGGTAGTGAAGACCAAAGGAGGACTTCACCGGAGGAACAAGAGAGTAGTAAGGAGTGGAGACAGGTGTGTATTACTATATATATGTTATTAGCAAGAGATTTGACGAGTATAGCAAATCATGGCACACAAGTGCAATTTCAGTTGCGGTCAGCCAGAATTATCAACCCCAAACTACTTTTTCAAGCAAAGAAACCTCAAAATGGCCTAGGCAGTGACCTACCTGTAAATGAGGGTACCTACAAAAATAGCAGTAAGTCACTTATAAGACCATCCACTGGACTTCTAAGCTCACAATGAGCAGAGATATCCATTAATAAAATACAAGTTATACTGACTCTTTCCCAATAAAACTACATATCAATCTGCTCAGCTCCTCCTGCTCCATAACATGCTGCCTGCAGTTTGGACACCATGTTCAAATTCACAGATTGTCTTTAAATACAGCTTTTCTGAGTTTTGCTAACAATTGCAAGACATGCTGAGCCAGTAGCCATTTGTAGTCAAATGGTATCAGAATTTTTATTGCCATGTGGCATATCTCTGGTGGACGTGTCATTTATACTAGTTCATGTATTTTCCCCCCAGTACCAGTATCTTTCTTATGGTTTTTTTTTGTTTTTTTTTTGCATTGAATGACATGTAGACAGACAATATTCATAATCTTAGCAAGATCCACTGTAGAACTTATTGGAACACATGGCTACAGTGAGGCTCAGCAGACACCCCAGGGCTAAGACTGGTGATACATTTGCTTAAGCTTTGTGTGTTTAGTCAGTTTAGCTAACAGGAAATGATATCATAGGTTGACCCATAGTTCTGATACGTTTCATATTTATTTATTGACTGATGTGTTTTTGGAAAATCTATGCATGAATGTAACAGTCTGCACTAAATGCAAATAAAAAGTGACTAGTTCATTTAAGAAAAAGTATCACTTTCAGATGTGATGCTCAACTGAGTAATAAAGAATAGTGAGTATAACTCCCCTTGGTCCAAGTATGCTAAAGTTCACTATGAGTAGTAGCATATAATGCTAAACTATATGAAAGTATTGCTCACATAAACTCCCAACACTTGGAGATGGGACAGAGGGACATTTATAATTATGTGTACTGCGCATAGCACATTTTGCAGCATCCTAGTCCTTCAGTAGCAATTCCAACCATAGTTCCACTATAAATATTCCAGCCACAGTGACTATATAATATTATACACTTAGCTAGCTTTTATGAGCAGAAAGTTACATGGAAGCAGTCAGTGAGTTGCCACTTGCTGGTAACTCCTTCTGGTATTAGTGTATCTTGATGCCACCGGAAGCTAGGGGTTTTGACAGGAGGAACGCCCCTGTCACACACCCCCAGCTCCCGATTGGGTCAAAGTTTTAAGGTCCTAGCAGCGTGTACATACATGTAAGGTGTAGCTGCAGGTTTAGGATGACCCTTACTTATCCAGTTAGTGTTCCTGGTTGGTTGAAACCCATTGCTGCCACAGTCGCTGTGTGCTCCGACGTGCTTGCAGTGCAGGGAGGCTGTACGCCACTTCTCCTTTCTTCTGGGCGCTGTTGTGTCCGTGCTCCCGGTCGGCGAGGTTACACTTATGGTCCCCACTGCCCTACAGCCTTCCCCAGAGGGTCCCTGTCCCCCTTCCTCAGTGTAACCCACTGCGGCCGCTGCTCCCTCACTATCTCCCACCATCGCTGTGTGCTCCGATGTGCTGGCACTGCAGGGAGGCTGTACGCCTGCTCTGGGTGTCTCTTCTGGCCGCTGTAGGCTCCCTGCTCCCGGGTGCCGAAGTTACACCAACAAGAGGAGGGGGGGGGGGGGCACGGCTGGCCACTCTGAACAGCAGGCCAAGGTGAAAATTGCCTGGCAATGCACTGCTAGAAGAAAGTGACTGGGTGGGGGGCTGGCCGCAGGTAAGGCCGCCACACAGTGCAGTGGAATGCTTGCTGCAGACCCCACTCTCCACTTCCCTTCCACATGGGGCTGCGCGGCTGCAGCAGGGTCCACTGTCTACATTGTACATTTTAACTTTAGTGGCCTGCTAGGACCTTCAGGTGAAGTACCTCTTCAGCCAATCACGTACAGGGGGGTGTCACTTCCCTGTCAATCTTGACTCCACCAGGAGTTCTTGGTGGTGTCAAGATACACTAATACCACTCCTTCTTCCTGTGCCAAATGGCACTAGAGGAGACTGTTAGGATACAAGTGTATTAGCCTTGCAAGTTAGAATTTGGAACTGTGCTTCTGGCTTATGGGTTGTTGGGAGGTATAAACAAAATAAATGATCTTAGCTAAAGATGGAGGAGCAGTAATACAGCGTGATCCAGTCTCTAGAAATTAACATTGTATTTTGATTATTACTTTAATGTCCTTGCTAAGACATCACTGTATATACTGGTGACAGAATTAATATAAATAAGGAATACTACACAGATTCTACCTAATATGTCCATTCACACCTAACATTATCAATCTAAGGAAAGATGCTTTATATGATGTGCTTATTCTTCATGAATATTTCGCATTTATCTAACATGAACTCATTTGATAATCAAATTCTTGTCATTCTCTTTCACAGAAATATCCAATTCATACATCTTCTGGTCCTTTTATCCCAACAATAAATGCAATAGCTTCAAGCCAAGACCTTAACTGGATGGTTCAACCGAGTGTTAGACCGCTGTCATTACCGCCTTACCATAGTCCGCGTCACGGTGTTATCAGAAGCATGGGGGGAGCTTTAAGCATGGGACGAAGAAGACAAGGTGACCATGTACGTAGTCAAATCATTAATACATTCTAGGTGCTTGTTTTTTGTTTTGTTTTTTTTGACTGGTTTATGTACCTTAATGAAGGCATTGTATTTGCTATATGATATAGGCCTTTATAAAACTAGATAGACACGATGTTTGCTACGCGAACATAAAATGGGTTCATTCATATTTGCGATGTTTCCCTGTGTGGCACTGCATTGCAATGCTATGCAGGGAAGAAAATCACAGCATATTCTGTCTTTTTTTCGATATCGCCTAATGTTTGAAAACAATGAGAGAACATTGCGATCCCCTGCCACGGCTGTGACAACTGCGCCGCGGGATTCCTTCAGCCCTGCAGGGATGCAAGGCTGTTTCCATGTGAAAACTCCTCGCATCCAGGGGTTTCCACATGGCTTGCGAGGGTGATAACAGGCCATGATTCTCGGCCTAATATCGCCCTCGCCAGTGTGAAGAAACTCTGACTCTCCCTAGCGGTGCTGTTGGCTGAAGCACAACAGCACCGCTAGACTTATCATAGGAACTTTGAACATGCCTGACAGGTCACTCAATGTATCAAACTCAAATTGTATGATTCTACAACTGTGATGAGGATGTCACAAATCTAATGACATCAAACTCATCCACCAAAGGTCACGCAAAGGGGTTAAAGTGTGATGCAAGAAAAAGCCTGTAGGTTTTTTATATTAGATGTGCACATCTTCCTTTGAACACCATTAATACAGTTTATGGTATGTATTAATTGTCCTGCAAAAAAAAGTAACTATATAAATACATTTCATTACTTATTTTGCATAGATCCTGGATTGCTGACATTTTCCAGCATCCCTCGTCTCTTGTTTTATCGGCTTTACACCAGATGGTGTCTCAATGTAGAGAAACTTACAAACTAATAAACAGTTGGGGATGTATCTGACAAGCTTGATGACTGTTTCCAATGGCAAACAGCTAAACCATGAATACTGCTCGGGACCATCAGTCAGTGGTAACTCTGGATCACTACAAGAGAACTACTGCAATGTGTTGAACAAAATTACTTTATCTTTTATGCGGACCGTATCTATACATAAACTGTAAAGTGGTGTTCACAGGTGAACATAGACTCTATGTACAGTATATTTTTTATGAGTACACCATGTAATTTAAGGGTTAAAACTGTAGTTTGCCTAAAGTCAAACTAGCTACACATGTACCGGAAACAGTTGACGGGCGACTCATAGACCTATGGCATGAGTCAGAAGAAAAAAAAGCTAGGAAATGTGTGCCAAACCACAACGTGAAGCAGGATAAGCATTAATGGCTGACTCATTGGGTCACACACACTGCCAATACTTCTACTCACGAAGAAATCAGACCTCATTCATTCCAGGGTGCGCTAATGCAGCATAGCCTATGTACATTGTAAGCACACAGGATTCTCACTATGCACCATCTTCCCACCAAAATTTCTTTCTAAACATTTGTAGTATAACTACTAGTCAAATAGTATTATGGGATAGTGTGTATATATAGCATTGTTACCATTTAGTAGCAGTAGTTTTAATTCTAATTACTTGTACTTCTGCACAGCTGTCACAGGAGGAAGAAGAGAGACGGAAAGTTCGTAGGGAGAGGAATAAGATTGCTGCTGCTAAATGCAGGAACCGACGCAAGGAGCTCACAGATTACCTACAGGCTGTAAGTACAAAGAGCAGAGGAGACTGAGATGTCACAAAATAAAGAACAGGACACATGTATAGAGGGGGTCACTTATAATGGCTGAGATGCCTATACAAGTTTTCGTTTACATGTGTCAAATAAGCAGATTGTGTGTATTGCTGTGAAGGGTGTGCCGTATGTCATATTTCCTGGGACATTTATTTGATATTGATTATATTATTGCTGCTCTTTATTGAGGTGTTCTATGACCTATTGCTGTCGTAGATGTATGCAGTGGCATAATTCCTATAGTGTCAAACTACTTTATAGTAACTGATCTCCTTCAGCAACTTACTATCACAAATTCATAGCCTTTGTCTGCAGAGATGACTAGAGCGAGGTCACTGCATACAGATTTTCACAGCTTCCATTGACTGAATCAATCTTAGTGGTGGTTGTATGCAGCCAAAATGTTATCATATAAACTTATGCATATGTAAAGGGAAGCAGTGGATTTGGGGCTGCTTATCTGAAAAATGGAACTCCAACCCCTGAAAGGGAACCTGTCAGCACATTTGAGCCCCATAAAATACTTTATAGGTTTCAAAGGTGAGGTAGCAGGGGTCCAAGGAGCTGCTTGATATACTCCCCCAATCCTGAGCTATGCCCCCAAGAAATCAGCATGTGCACAGTGTGTGACTCTTTTCAGAAGGATATGTGCACATGCCCTCTGTCTTTTGCTCACACTGTGTCAGGGTGTTCATTTCTTGGTGATAGGGGTCAGCGCTGGAACAGGGGACCCAGTGAGGATGAGACACAGCTTCCCAAAACCCTCTTTCACCTTTGAGCCCCGTAATATAGTTTTTAGACCTGACAGTTTTCCTTTGAATTAAGCATTCGTGGGAGCTCTCCATGAGAATGACCCTTTATCTTTGTCTTGAGAATAACTGATATTAGAGTAGATGTAAGAGAAAGTAGGTGAAATATGGTAGAATTACAAACTATACTTTTAGCAATAATTGTCAAAGTATAAAAAAAATTGAAGAGACTTTTCAAGGATTCAGAAGTTGTTGGTTTTTTTTTTCTACTATTTTAGGAGACGGACAAACTTGAAGAGGAAAAGTCATCTTTGCAAAAAGAGATAGCTGAACTGCAGAAACAAAAAGACAAGCTAGAACTGATCCTTGATGCTCACCAGCCCATCTGCAAGGTGCCCCGAAACCACCAACCTGCCCAGCAGGCAGACTCTTATAAGATGCTTAAAGAAGAGCCACAGGAAGAATCAACAAAAGGCCCCAAAGTGAAACTCCCAAGAATTGAGCTCAGCAACACAGTTCTTGAACCTGAAGCTCTTCACACTCCTACGTTGATGAAAACTCCATCTATTACACCCTTTACACCAAATCTAGTCTTCACTTATCCTGGAATCCAGGAGTCTTGTTCTACTGCGCACCGTAGGCTCAGTAGCAGCAGTAGTAGTGCCGGTGACCAGAGTCCAAACTCCCTCAGCTCATCCACAATATTGACTCTTTAAGGAAATCTTTAGTAGGGAGTTGTGTTCATAAGTCTTACACTATGTCTAAAGGGTTTAACAATTGACTTTTGCCAGTATGAATACTGTTCTTCTATAGGATTTAATTCACTCAAGTATGGCATGATATCACGTTCTCTTGAAGGGTGTTCATGTACTTCGTTTAAGAGATTTGTTAGATGCGTGACCTCCTTTTTATATGGTCACAAGTTTATTCAGTAATAGAGCTATATTAGACCACAGGGTCACAGGTAAGAGCGGAGCTGACATTTAACTGCATGATCACTGTTATTAGGAGATAAACGGCAGAGCCGAAAATAGTTTATTTAGTTGTGGGGCATGTTTAAAAGTAACAGCAGAGCTGGTCTACTCTGCATTAAAGTATATTTTTATATGCCTATTGTTTAGGGGTGGCATATGTACATTTTGATAATGGTACATTTATGAATTACCCTCAATGAAAGCGTTTTCATGTTTTTGACTTACTGTGCACCTTTAACTCACAAAATCTACATTTAATACTGTATGGAAAAAATATATTTTATATATATATATATATATAACATACCATTGTTGCTCTTGTGTAAAATGTGTGTTACGATTCCTTAGGATATTTCATAACTTCCCAAAGTTTAGGGTATATGGGCAAGTTTGGTTCAGGTTTGTTTATTCTGTCAAAACCAGCATGGACTCCAAAAAGAGAAGTAATAATAATCTTTATTTATATGGCGCCAACATATTCTGCAGCGCTGCTGATAGCAGAAGTATGGTGCAGGATTAAAGCCTCTGCTCCTGCAATCAAGCAAGAGCAGGTCAGGTCCTTGGCTATCAGACACAGCTGATGATCCACAGGAGAAGAGAGAAGAGAGAAGAATTTTTAAGCGATTCTGCTTTCCCAGCTACATAGTGCTCAATGAGTGCTATGACCTGAAAAATTGAAGGATTACTTACACTATGCGACACGGCAATCACGTGACCACCGGGTGCCCCCTGTTACAGCAGAGCTGCAGAGTCCTGGGAGACCCTGATCAGCTCTGCCAGTGACTATTGCCACTACAGGGGATGTTTACTCGTGTTACTAGGGCTCCTATGGATGTCCCAGCTACAGTGCAAAAATGTAAAATAAAAGAAGACTGACTCCCAGAGGTCTTCTATGACATCATTTTGAGACATAAATGTTAAAAAAAAATAGTTACAAAAATAAGTTTTAAAAAGTTATAGAATAAAATAAAAATATACATTAAAAAATCCCCAAAAGAGGTGTCTGGTCTTTTAGGGTCAAACAATCTGGTCCTAAAGGGATTAAACTTTTTCTCCTTTTTATGATCTACAAATGATTTTTAACTTCAAAAACTGCATTAAAAAAACTGAACAAAACCTGATCAATAACTGCACATGTGACTATACTCTTAGGATGCAACTCAAGTCAGAAGTTTAGTGACAAATGTGTTTCTCTGCCTATCACAGCAGTCAGGTCTGATCTCAGTCAAATCCAGATTATTTCTGTGCCTCAATTACACAACGCGTCTGATTAATTTACTTAAAGGAACACTAAACCTAGAAATCAAGGATAAAAGTAAATAGAAGAAAAGCTTTCCAATGGTGATCAGTCTGTTTTAGGAACTGTAAAAAAATCCTGCAAACAGTCTTGAAGAAATCCTGAAGAAACGGGTTTAATTTCCTCTTGATCCCTTCCATCTTAGGCCCCTGTCCACAGGCGAGGCTAGCGATATTCCTCCACAGGGGAGAGAACTGACGGTTCTCTGCGGTGAGCCTATCTGACAGATAGGCTCACCACAGAGAATCGCGGCATGATGTGATTTGAGTCCCACTCACGGAGAATTGCTAGGATTCTCCACTTGCGGACAGGGGGCTGCGCTTTCCATAGCAACGCTATGGAAAGCTTGCACTGCGTTACTCGCAGCTGGATTATCACTGCGAGTAACGCAATGCAATATCGCCTGTAGACAGGAGGCCTTAGGGTGAGAGCGTGGGTATTTATATGCCTGTTCTACTATTTAATACATAGGATAAAAGGGAGGAGGCTCCTGCTGCAGCCAGTTGCTTTATGGTCAGAGAAGGTTCTATATATATATATATTTTTTTTTGTTTGTTTCAAATGTTTTATCTTCTATAGAATAAAGATATGCAATTATATTATAATTTTCCCATGCAGGAGGCACATTAATATACTTGTAGAAGCATAGTCAAACACTGGTATAAACAGTAAATAAAAAACAAACTAAAGAAAGACAAATTATAAACATCCACACAGGGTATTGGGCATATTACGTTCATTGAGATTTTAACAAAGTGTAAGCCTTTTTACACGCAAAAATAATCTTTCAATCTGAAAAATTTAGAGATGTATTTGCATAAAGTGTTAATGGCCATTAATACATTTATCTGCATTTGCATGTTAAGGACCTCCCATGAGTTGCTTGCAGAGCCCCGTTTAAACACACATTCCATTGTGCTCCTCGCCTATAGTGTAAACATGCCGCTGGTAAAACATCCTGCAGTCTTTTGAAAGATGAGCCAAAAAACATTCAAATGGAATGTATTTGCTCAGTCTTTCAGTTGCTGAACAATGGATTTTAACTAGAGATGAGCGAGCACCAAAATGCTCGGGTGCTCGTTACTCGGGACGAAATTTTCGCGATGCTCGAGGGTTCGTTTCGAATAACGAACCCCATTGAAGTCAATGGGCGACCCGAGCATTTTTGTATTTCGCCGATGCTCGTTAAGGTTTCCATGTGTGAAAATCTGGGCAATTCAAGAAAGTGATGGGAACGACACAGCAACGGATAGGGCAGGCGAGGGGCTACATGTTGGGCTGCATCTCAAGTTCACAGGTCCCACTATTAAGCCACAATACCGGCAAGAGTGGGCCCCCCCCCCCCTCCCAACAATTTTTACTTCTGAAAAGCCCTCATTAGCAATGCATACCTTAGCTAAGCACCACACTACCTCCAACAAAGCACAATCACTGCCTGCATGACACTCCACTGCCACTTCTCCTGGGTTACATGCTGCCCAACCCCCCTCCCCCCGCACGACACAGTGTCCACAGCGCACACCAAAGTGTCCCTGCGCAGCCGTCAGCTGCCCTCATGCCACACCACCCTCATGTCTATTTATAAGTGCGTCTGCCATGAGGAGGAACTGCAGGCACACACTGCAGAGGGTTGGCACGGCTAGGCAGCGACCCTCTTTAAAAGGGGTGGGGCAATAGCCCACAATGCTGTACAGAAGCAATGAGAAATATAATCCTGTGCCACCGCCATCAGGAGCTGCACACGTGGGCATAGCAATGGAGAACCTATGTGCCACACACTATTCATTCTGTCAAGGTGTCTGCATGCCCCAGTCAGACCGGGCTTTTTAATTCATAGACACAGGCAGGTACAACTCCCTGTTGTGAAGTCCCTGTGGACCCACAGCATGGGTGGGTGCCAGGAAGCCACCGGCGGTACATAAAAATATCCCATTGCATTGCCCAACACAGCTGAGGTAGTAATGTCGTGCTTAATGCAGGTGAGCTTCGGCCCACACTGCATGCCCCAGTCAGACTGGGGTTCTTTACAAGTGGACACATGTAGGTTAAACTCCGTGTGCACCTACAGCATGGGTGGCTCCCTGGAACCCACCGGCGGTACATAAAAATATCCCATTGCATTGCCCAACACAGCTGAGGTAGTAATGTCATGCTTAATGCAGGTGGGCTTCGGCCCACACTGCATGCCCCAGTCAGACTGGTAATATGTACCTTAACAGTAACCGCGTTGGTGGTAATGTGGTGGTGACTGCGGACCTAGTAGCGCGGTTTTATTTTGTTGGTTTTCGGAATGTGGCCAGGATTAAGTGGGCTGTGGCGGGGGATGGTTTTGAGGCACTACGTGTCTTCTCCACGTGTCCGTGGTTATATGCACCTTAACAGTAACAGCGTTGGTGGGAAATGGCCTCGCCGCCATCATGTCTTTGGGAAGCCTCTGTTTCCACACCCCAGAGACATACCATTAGCAGCGGTATAGGCAGAGCCCATAATTAGTAACATTTCAGCCGTAGCATTAGGACAGGCCCCATTAACATATCACTAGCAGCATTATAGGGGGAGCACAGTCTTAGTTCCATTTCAGTAATAGTAGCACTCAAGACAGGCCCCAGTAACAATTCCGAAGCAGCAGTATAGTGGGAGCGCAGTCTTCGTTCCATTTCAGTAATAGTAGCACTCAAGACAGGCCCCAGTAACAATTCCGAAGCAGCAGTATAGTGGGAGCGCAGTCTTCGTTCCATTTCAGTAGCTGCAGTATAGACAAGGCCCAAGTTACATTTATGTAGCTAAAGTGTAGGCCAACCCCACACACCTTTCTGTACCATGAGTGCAGGCGAAGAACATAGAAATTGCTATGATTACACTGTAGGTGAGTGCCCAAAAAAATTGGTGTACCAACAGTACTAATGTACCTCAGTAAAAATTGGCCATGCCCAACCAAGATGGCAGGTGAAACCCATTAATCGCTTTGGTTAATGTGGCTTAAGTGGTAACTAGGCCTGGAGGCAGCCCAGTTTAACGAAAAATTGGTTCAAGTTAAAGTTCCAACGCTTTTAAGAGCATTGAAACGTATAAAAAATTTTTAGAAAAATTATATGAGTGAGCCTTGTGGCCCTAAGAAAAATTGCCCGTTCAGTGTGATTACGTGAGGTTTCAGGAGGAGGAGCAGGAGGAGGAGGAGGAGGAGGAGGAGGAGGAGGAGGAGGAGGAGGAATATTATACACAGATTGATGAAGCAGAAATGTCCCCGTTTTGGATGGTGAGAGAGAACGATGCTTCCATCCGCGGGTGCAGCCTACGTATTGCTTAGGTATCGCTGCTGTCCGCTGGTGGAGAAGAGAAGTCTGGGGAAATCCAGGCTTTGTTCATCTTGATGAGTGTTAGCCTGTCGGCACTGTCGGTTGACAGGCGGGTACGCTTATCTGTGATGATTCCCCCAGCCGCACTAAACACCCTCTCCGACAAGACGCTAGCCGCAGGACAAGCAAGCACCTCCAGGGCATACAGCGCTAGTTCAGGCCACGTGTCCAGCTTCGACACCCAGTAGTTGTAGGTGGCAGAGGCGTCACGGAGGACGGTCGTGCGATCGGCTACGTACACCCTCACCATCCTTTTACAGTGCTCCCGCCGACTCAGCCTTGCTGGGGAGCCATAAAGCTGTCCAGGCCCTTAAAGACTGTTGCACTGCCTGTGCTATACATGCTGCTCGATCTCCGCACCTCCCCTGCTACCTGGCCCTCGGAACTGCGCTTTCTGCCACTAGCGCTTTCGGATGGGAATTTTACCATCAGCTTGTCCGCAAGGGTCCTGTGGTATAGCAACACTCTCGAACCCCTTTCCTCTTCGGGAATGAGAGTGGGAAGGTTCTCCTTATAGCGTGGGTCGAGCAGTGTGTACACCCAGTAATCCGTAGTGGCCAGAATGCGTGTAACGCGTGGGTCACGAGAAAGGCATTCTAACATGAAGTCAGCCATGTGTGCCAGGGTACCTGTATGCAACACATGGCTGTCTTCACTAGGAAGATCACTTTCAGGATCCTCCTCCTCCTCCTCAGGCCATACACGCTGAAAGGATGACAGGCAAGCAGCATGGGTACCGTCAGCAGTGGGCCAAGCTGTCTCTTCCCCCTCTTCCTCATCCTCCTCATGCTCCTCCTCCTCTTCCTGAACGCGCTGAGATATAGACAGGAGGGTGCTCTGACTATCCAGCGACATACTGTCTTCCCCCGCCTCCGTTTCCGAGCGCAAAGCGTCTGCCTTTATGCTTTGCAGGGAACTTCTCAAGATGCATAGCAGAGGAATGGTGACGCTAATGATTGCAGCATCGCCGCTCACCACCTGGGTAGACTGCTCAAAGTTTCCAAGGACCTGGCAGATGTCTGCCAACCAGGCCCACTCTTCTGAAAAGAATTGAGGAGGCTGACTCCCACTGCGCCGCCCATGTTGGAGTTGGTATTCCACTATAGCTCTACGCTGCTCATAGAGCCTGGCCAACATGTGGAGCGTAGAGTTCCACCGTGTGGGCACGTCGCACAGCAGTCGGTGCACTGGCAGATTAAAGCGATGTTGCAGGGTGCGCAGGGTGGCAGCGTCCGTGTGGGACTTGCGGAAATGTGCGCAGAGCCGGCACACCTTTACGAGCAGGTCTGACAAGTGTGGGTAGCTTTTCAGAAAGCGCTGAACCACCAAATTAAAGACGTGGGCCAGGCATGGCACGTGCGTGAGGCTGCCGAGCTACAGAGCCGCCACCAGGTTACGGCCGTTGTCACACACGACCATGCCCGGTTGGAGGCTCAGCGGCGCAAGCCAGCGGTCGGTCTGCTCTGTCAGACCCTGCAGCAGTTCGTGGGCCGTGTGCCTCTTCTCTCCTAAGCTGAGTAGTTTCAGCACGGCCTGCTGACGCTTGCCCACCGCTGTGCTGCCACGCCGCGAGACACCGACTGCTGGCGACGTGCTGCTGCTGCTGACACATCTTGATTGCGAGACAGAGGTTGCGGAGGAGGAGGAGGAGGAGGGTGCTTTAGTGGAGGAAGCATACACCGCCGCAGATACCACCACCGAGCGGGGGCCCGCAATTCTGGGGGTGGGTAGGACGTGAGCGGTCCCAGGCTCTGACTCTGTCCCAGCCTCCACTAAATTCACCCAATGTGCCGTCAGGGAGATGTAGTGGCCCTGCCCGCCTGTGCTTGTCCACGTGTCCGTTGTTAAGTGGACCTTGGCAGTAACCGCGTTGGTGAGGGCGCATACAATGTTGCGGGAAACGTGGTCGTGCAGGGCTGGGACGGCACATCGGGAAAAGTAGTGGCGACTGGGAACTGAGTAACGCGGGGCCGCCGCCTCCATCATACTTTTGAAGGACTCCGTTTCCACAACCCTATACGGCAGCATCTCAAGGCTGATAAATTTGGCTATGTGGACGGTTAACGCTTGAGCGTGCGGGTGCGTGGCGGCGTACTTGCGCTTGCGCTCCAACAGTTGCGCTAGCGACGGCTGGACGCTGCGCTGACAGACATTGGTGGATGGGGCCGAGGACAGCGGAGGTGAGGGTGTGGGTGCAGGCCAGGAGACGGTAGTGCCTGTGTCCTGAGAGGGGGGTTGTATCTCAGTGGCAGGTTGGGGCACAGGGGGAGAGGCAGCGGTGCAAACCGGAGGCGGTGAACGGCCTTCGTCCCACCTTGTGGGGTGCTTGGCCATCATATGTCTGCGCATGCTGGTGGTGGTGAGGCTGTTGGTGGTGGCTCCCCGGCTGATCTTGGCGCGACAAAGGTTGCACACCACTGTTCGTCGGTCATCAGGCGTCTCTGTGAAAAACTGCCAGACCTTAGAGCACCTTGGCCTCTGCAGGGTGGCATGGCGCGAGGGTGCGCTTTGGGAAACAGTTGGTGGATTATTCGGTCTGGCCCTGCCTCTACCCCTGGCCACCGCACTGCCTCTTGCAACCTGCCCTGCTGCTGCCCTTGCCTCCCCCTCTGAAGACCTGTCCTGAGTAGGCGTTGCAAACCAGGTGGGGTCAGTCACCTCATCGTCCTGCTGCTCTTCCTCCGAATCCTCTGTGCGCTCCTCCCTCGGACTTACTGCCCTCACTACTACCTGACTGCAAGACAACTGTGTCTCATCGTCATCGTCCTCCTCACCCACTGAAAGGTCTTGAGACAGTTGCCGGAAGTCCCCAGCCTCATCCCCCGGACCCCGGGAACTTTGCAATGGTTGTGCATCAGTGACGATAAACTCCTCTGGTGGGAGAGGAACCACTGCTGCCCAATCTGAGCAGGGGCCCGAGAACAGTTCCTGGGAGTCTTCCCGCTGCTGAGCATGTGTCATTGTAGTGGAGTGAGGAGGCTGGGAGGAAGGAGGAGCAGCAGACAGAGGATTCGGATTTGCAGCAGTGGACGGCGCAGAACTGTGGGTGGACGATAGGTTGCTCGAAGCACTTTCTGCCATCCACGACAGGACCTGCCCACACTGCTCATTTTCTAATAAAGGTCTCCCGCGTGGACCCATGAATTGTGCGATGAATGTCGGTACACCAGAAACGTGCCTCTCTCCTAATCGCGCAGCAGTCGGCTGCGATACACCTGGATCAGGAGTTCGGCCTGTGCCCACACCCTCACTTGGCCCTCCGCGTCCTCGGCCGCGTCCACGTCCTCTAGGCCTACCCCTCAGCATGCTGTATTACCAGTGATTTGATTTCCCAGGCAGGAAATAAATTGGCGCAAGCCTGCAGGCCAAATATACTTTTTTCCCTTTTTTTTAAAAGGAAAGGCCCACTGCGTCTATTCAATGAATAATAAGTTTAATAACTGTGTTGTGCCCCTGCAAATGTGTCACAGAACTTTAGTGTTGCAGAGTTATTAACTACAGCTGAGCAAGGAATTTCACAGGCAGGAAAGAAAGTGGCGCAAGCCTGCTGTAAAACGTAGCTGGTTGCGTCTGATTTTTTTACGTTCTCCACGCAGCACACACGTACCCAGAGCCCTGAGGACTGTCAGAGGCAGGCCAAATATACTTTTTTCCCTTTTTTTTTAAAGGAAACGCCCACTGCGTCTATTCAATGAATAATAAGTTTAATAACTGGGTTGTGCCCCTGCAAATGTGTCACAGAACTTTAGTGTTGCAGAGTTATTAACTACAGCTGAGCAAGGAATTTCACAGGCAGGAAAGAAAGTGGCGCAAGCCTGCTGTAAAATGTAGCTGGTTGCGTCTGATTTTTTTACGTTCTCCACGCAGCACACACGTACCCAGAGCCCTGAGGACTGTCAGAGGCAGGCCAAATATACTTTTTTCCCTTTTTTTTAAAAGGAAAGGCCCACTGCATCTATTCAATGAATAATATATGTCTTCTGGCCCTGCCTAATCAATTCTGTCCCTGTAGTATTAATGCAGGGTGCAATGCTCTGCACAACCGATTTTGAGAAAAAAAAAAAAATGCAACACAGCTAACAGCAGCCTGCACAGTACTCCACACGGTTAAATGTGGCCCTAGAAAGGACCGTTGGGGTTCTTGAAGCCTACACTCACTCCTAACACTCTCCCTGCCTAACCACCACTTCTGTCCCTAATACAGGGTGCAATGCTCTGCACAGCCGATTTTGAAAAAAATATATATATATACACTGCTACCGTGTTTCCCCGAAAGTAAGACAGTGTCTAACTTTCTTTTTATCCCCAAAAGCCCCACTATGTCTTACTTTCGGGGTATGTCTTATAATAAAAAAAAATCATTACTCACCTCCCCCGGCGTTCTGTCGCGCTCCGGCAGGATGTCGCTCGCTCCTCGTCCCCGGCGCAGCATTGCTTTCTGAATGCGGGGCTTGAAATCCCCGCCTCCAGAAAGCTAATACACACGCCGTCAGCCAGTTACAGCCATTCAATGACAGCATTGAATGGCTGTGATTGGCTGAAGGCGCACGTGGCTTCAGCCAATCACACTATTCAATGACATCATTGAATGGGTGTGATTGGCTGAAGCCACGTGTGCCTTCAGCCAATCACAGCCATTCAATGATGTCATTGAATAGTGTGATTGGCTGAAGCCACGTGCGCCTTCAGCCAATCACAGCCATTCAATGCTGTCATTGAATGGCTGTAACTGGCTGACGGCGTGTGTATTAGCTTTCTGGAGGCGGGGATTTCAAGCCCCGCATTCAGAAAGCAATGCTGCGCCGGGGACGAGGAGCGAGCGACATCCTGCCGGAGCGCGACAGAACGCCGGGGGAGGTGAGTAATGATTTTTTTTTTCTCCACTGTATATACGGTATGTCTTACTTTCGGGGTACGGCTTACATTGGCCGACCCCCCTGACACCCCCGATACGTCTTACAATCGGGGGTGTCTTACTATCGGGGAAACACGGTAACAGCAGCCTGCACACGGGTAGATGTGGCCCTAAGAAGGACCGTTGGGGTTCTTGAAGCCTACACTCACTACAAACACTCTCCCTACAGCAACTCCAACACAACTGGACTTTCCCTCAGCTAACTCACAAGGCATCTGAGGCGAGCCGCGGGAGGGGCCGATTTTTATACTCGGGTGACATCTGATCTCCCCAGCCACTCACAGCAGGGGGGTGGTATAGGGCTGGAACAACACAGGAGGAAGTTGTAATGCCTTCCCTGTCTTTCAATTGGCCAGAAAAGCGCGCTAACGTCTCAGAGATGAAAGTGAAAGTAACCCGAACATCGCGTGGTACTCGTTACGAGTAACGAGCATCCCGAACACGCTAATATTCGCCCGAGCATCAAGCTCGGACGAGTACGTTCGCTCATCTCTAATTTTAACCCCTTCCCGCTGCAGGGCGTAAGTTTACGTCCTGGCAGCCTGGTATTTCCCGCAACAGGGCGTAAACTTACGTCCTGGAGATAGCGCGGGATCACATATGATCCAGCGCTATCCCGCAGCGGCAGCCGGCTGTCAGTCACAGCCGGCGTCCCGCTGCAACAGCGGGGGGGCATCGGAGATAAGTAGATCGCGGCAGGGAAAGAGTTCACAGAGGGAGCGCGGCTCCCTCTGTGTCTCCGGCCGGAACTCGCGATGTCATCGCGAGAGCCCGGCCTGTCACCATGGCAACAGGATGCCAGACACTGGCGTCCTGTATTGCCTATGCCTAGGATCGCTGTATAAGCGATAAGGCATGGGAGAGCAGTAGCTCTGCCATGCCTTATAACAGCGATCATCAGGGCAGTGGTTAAAGTCCCTCAGAGGGACACAAACAGTGTAAAAAAAACTAAGATTAAAAAAATGAATTAAAAAAATGTAAAAAAAGAGTAAAAAAAAACATTTTTTTATGCTTTTTCTCAGATTAGCATAAAAAAAGGTAAAAAAAAATATAAAATCCCACATATTTGGTATTGTCGCATGCATAACGACGCGTACAATAAGTTGCACATGCTTTTGACTGTGCACGGAAAAAAACGCTAAAAAAAACGCTAAAAAACTGAGGCAAAATGCTAATTCTTAGCATTTTGCCTCACTAAAAACGCAATAAAAGTGATCAAAAAAGCCATATGTACCCCAAAATGGTACCAATAAAATCTACAGCTTGTCTCGCAAAAAATAAGCCCTCATAGAGTGCCGTACATCAAAAAATAAAAAAGTTACAGGACTTTGAATGCAGCGATTTCGAAAAAAAAAGATTTCCAAGAAAAAGGGTTTTTATTGCAGAAAAGTGGGAAAACCTAAAAAAAATGTAAGAATTTTGGTATCGTTGTAACCGTACCGACCCGCAGAAAAAATGGAATGTCTCATTTATGCTGTATGATTAACGCTGTAAAAAAAAATTAAAAAAATCTGTGGCAGAATTGATGCGTTTTCTCTCCCTGCTATCATTAAAAAAAAAAAAAAGTTTTACAATATAGTCTATATACCGAAAAGTGGCACCGATAAAAACTACAGTTCGCCACGCAAAAAACAAGCCCTCATACGGCCGCGTCGACGGAAAAATAAAAAAGTTATGACTTTTGATAAACGGAGAAGAAAATCCGCCAAAAATTGTTGCGTCCTTAAGCTCAAAATAGGCCATGTCATGAAGGGGTTAAAGGAGATGTCTCGAGGAAGCAGTGAATTTTTTTTTTTGCCCAGTCCCCCCCATTAAGTATACATTACTAAGCCCCCCTGTAAATGACATTTCTAGCTGGTTTGTACTTACCGTTCCAGCGTTTCAGCAACTTATAAAAGTTTCCCCAAGATGGCCGCCGGCTCTTTTCCCGCCGCTCGCTGCAGCCCGACGTGCGCGCTCCCGAGACGCTGCCAGCTGTGTCTCCATGACAACACGACGCCCCGCAGCCGCCGACCGGACCCACCGCAGCCGCCGACCAGTCACCCACCGCCAGGCAGCAGGTAACCGGCGCTAGCCCCCGGCTCCCCAGCGCTACGCTCCCGGCTCCCCAGCGCTACGCTCCCGGCTCCCCAGCGCTAGACCCTCAGCCCAGGTGAAGGCCCCGGAGCCCAGCGCTAGGCCCCGGAGCCCAGCGCTAGGCCCCGGAGCCCAGCGCTAGGTTCCGTAGCCCAGGTGAAGGCCCCGGAGCCCAGCGCTAGGTTCCGGAGCCTAGCGCTAGGTTCCGGAGCCCAGGTGAAGGCCCCGGAGCCCAGCGCTAGGTTCCGGAGCCCAGCGCTAGGCCCCGGAGCCCAGCGCTAGGTTCCGGAGCCCAGGTGAAGGCCCCGGAGCCCAGCGCTAGGTTCCGGAGCCTAGCGCTAGGTTCCGGAGCCCAGGTGAACATCACCCCCGACCCATCACTTACCTGGGCGGCTTCTCGGGACAGCTGGACACCTGGGCGGCTTCTCAGGACGGCAGCTCCAGTTTCTGCACCTTCCTCTAACAGAGGAAGGTACAGAATGGCCGCTCCAGCGCGCTCCCGAGCAGTGACAGCTCGTCTGCGCATGCACAGAAGAGCTGTAGCGGGGAGCACACTGAAGCGGCTCGTGCTGGAAGGAGAAGACCGGACTGCACAAGCGCGTCTAAAAAAGCAAGCTGCCAGCGAATTTAGACGGAACCATGGAGACGAGGACGCTAGCAACGGAGCAGGTAAGTGGAATAACTTCTGTATGGCTCATATTTAATGCACGATGTACATTACAAAGTGCATTAATATGGCCATACGGAAGTGTATAACCCCACTTGGTTTCGCGAGACCACCCCTTTAAGTGAACTAAAATCCATCGTTCAAATGAAAAGTACACGATGCCCGCGTTTACATGTAACCTTGTTCCTCATTTTCAGCTGTTTGGGCACATTTTAAGCAATAATCGTTGCTTGTAAAAGGGCCTTAACACAGTGATAATGCAAATCAAGCATCCATTGTGTAAAACAGAAGAAAGATAAAAAAATATTTCCAGTAGAACTTGCAGACAATTGCCAGTAACCTTTCAATATATTGAATTATCAAATGTACAAATATCTTGTTGAATATCCAGAATTCTTGTCTTACTATATATATTGTAAATGTAGGAACTTGAAGGGCTTGGTGCATTGACTCTATATGATAACCTCTAAACTTTACAGATTATAATCTGTAAATTTAACCATTAATTGATGATCATTATCCGTTCAGTCGCATCCCACCTTTGGTCACTCCATGGATCAATGTTCTGCACACATTCCTGTCTTTCACCGCCTCTTTCAGTTCCGCGATTGACATGTTCGTGGTGGCTTGGGTTGTATCTAGCCATCTTGTTCTTTGTCGTCTCTTTCGATTGACTTTGCCAAGCATCAGTACTGTTTCCAGTGAGTTAGCAGGCATCACGTGGCCAAAACAAGAGAGCTGCTGTTTGATGATTTTGCCCTCTAGTGACTTTTTCAGTTTGGTGCGATATAACACTACCTTGTTTGTTGCCAACGATTGGTAGGTCTTCTGCAGAGCCGATTTTTTTGCATTGAAATCCCCTGTTAAAAAAAGTGATATCCTTTGCAGGGGTTTGATTGCTTGCTGGAGATCGGCATAGAATTTTTCAATGTCCTCATCAATTGTGGGCGCATAAACTTGCAGAATTGGGATCGAGTGAGGATTCCCATTGATGCGTATGGATATGATCCTATTTATGGCATTGAAATAATGAATAGCTCTGGCGAATCCATTGTTTGCAATGAATGCCATTCTATTGCACCTGATGGTGTCATTGCCTAAGTAGAAAACGGTGTAATCATCGCTACTGAAAAAAACGTTGCCTGTCCAGTAAAGCTCGCTAATACCCAGCAGGTCAATGTTGAGCCATTCCATTTCATTTTTTAGGATTTCTAATTTGCCCGTGTTCATGCCACAGACATTCCACGTGTCGATGTTGTGAATCTTTGAGAAACACAAACGAAACCTTTCACGTGGAGCTGCATCAGCAGACCAGCGTCCAAATGGCTTTGTCCTGGCCACGTCATTAATGCCCAAGTTATTCGAGTTTTGTCCTTGTTCTTTCCTGGTGGCTTGATCGGTGCCTTCCAGCACCATATTTGGACTCATTTGGTTTTGATTCATAAAGTATTTTTGTAGTGGAGTAGTTTGCAATGGCTTTCCCCACCCCTCCCCATTTATCTGTGCAGCTGGTAATTAATTAGACAATCATTAATTAGACAAAATAAACAATGGAAAACTCCCCCTCTAAAGGAATAATCCACTCCAACAGTGAAATTGTGAATTGGTTTAAACAATATTACCAGAAACTATAGGACCTACTGGGGGACCTGGGTGGCAAACAGACCCAAGCAATTGATGACTATCTGGATAGGTTTGCCCTGGGAACACTCGCGGAGGAAGAAGTGACTGGCCTGGAGAACAACATTACGGAGGAGAGATAAAAGCGGCAATTGAAAACTTAAAGTTAGGCAAATGCCCAGGCCCGGACGGGTTTACCCCGCGCTTCTACAAAGTGTTTGGAGACCTCATAACCGCTTCACTATCTGACACTTTCAATTCCATCTCTAGTACATGCTCTTTCCCACTTCAGGCCCTTCAGGCAATTATCACAATTATTCCGAAGCGGGGGAAGGACCATACGCTCTGCTCTAGCTACAGACCAATTTCTCTATTAAATATCGACACTAAATTTTTCTCAAAAATTCTGGCTTCCCGTCTGAGGCCCCTCATACCACCTCTGATCAATCATGAACAGTCAGGTCATAACACTATCAGAATGATTTCGCTAATCTCGCAGGCTCGCCTCTCGGGTGCCCCCTTGTGTTTACTGTCAGACGCTGAAAAAGCGTTTGATAGGGTGCACTGGGGGTTCGTGGAGGCGACCCTGAGGAATATCGGACTAGGACCCAGATTTATTGACTGGATCCTGGCCCTATACCGAGATCCATCAGCTAGAGTCAGTGAACGGTGCCCTTTCCTCACCGTTTCCAATAAAAAAAACGGGACAAGACAGGGATGCCCCCTCTCCCCATTCTTGTATGTCCTGGTGATGGAGTCCCTGACTAACTCCCTAAGGGGCAATCCCAACATACGAGGGGTCCATTCAGCCTCCTCTGAGCATAAACTCTCTCTTTTTGCAGATGACCTCCTAATATACATCACAAACCCCCGAGTTGCCCTTCCAGTAGCCTTGGAGGAATTTGAGAGATTTGGCAACGTTAGCAATTTTAAAGTTAACATAAACAAATCGGAAATATTAAACGTCTCGATCCCGCCAGAAGTAGCCGCCGCAGTTAGCAAATTCTCCACCATGAAATGGAGAAACGACCACATTAAATACTTGGGTATTAACATTACCAGCGACACCAAAGCCCTCTTTGACGCGAACTTTAAACCAATGCTCGATAGCTTTGGAAGAGACCTCAAGAAATGGAGACCCCTTATGCTGTCTTGGTGCGGGAGAATAAATGCGCTAAAAATGGGTGCCCTGCCCAAGCTCTTGTACCTCTTCCAAACGCTACCATTAAAAAAATTCCAAATTCGTACCTAAACCAAGCTCCGCAAATACTCCTTATCAGAAGAAAGGGGGAGGGAAGAGTAAGCTTACCCAGTTTCTCTACCTACTATAAGGCATCTATATGCAGATGTGTCCTTGACATTAGCCATAACAGTCTGGCCAAACTTTGGGTAGATCTGGAGCGGGAGAAGGCTCCCGCCCTTGTGACGGGCTCTTTCTGGCTTCCACCACCAGCGGCTAGCGGGACTCCTCTACTCCCTCCTATGCTGAAACAGATTTTGGAGGCGTGGAATGGCTTTGCCTCACACCTGCGCTTGGTCTCCCACCCCAGCCCCCTTACATCGGTGACTGGCAACCCTGAGTTACTGGCTCTCCTGAAGGGCTCTCCACTCATGTTGGAAGGGAGCCCCCTGGCTCTTAGGGCTAGGGATGTGGTGTCAGCTCTTGGAGTTTGACCAATAGGCGAGGTTCTGGGGGCGGGGGGCACCTCAGGACCGGAGCATGGTTCCAGTACCTGCAGATCAGACACTTTGTCCTTTCCCTGGGCCCTTTCACTTTCCTCCGGACCCCTCTCTCTTGGTTCGAACAATTATGCACTTCCCCAGCGTCTGGTCCGGTAAGGGTCTCGGCACTCTATAGCCTTCTGTTGGATGTGGGGACGCGAGACGATCCACCGGGATTTATCACGAGCTGGGAGAGGGATCTGGGGAGAACCTTTCACGAAGACTTATCGAGGAACGCCTTTACATTGACCCACTCGATGGCGACCTCCTCTAAATTCCAGGAAACCAACTACAAGATTTTATCGAAATGGTACAGGACCCCAGTGCGGTTAGCTAAGATGTTCCCCCAAACCCCGGACGCCTGCTGGAGGTGCCAGGGCGGGAGAGGCGACCTCCTGCATATTTGGTGGTCCTGCCCCCTGGTTCTACCTGTATGGCAGGAAATCATCAACCTCTACAATGCAGTCTACAAAGATAACGTGGTCCTTACACCAGAAGCAGCTTTGCTGTCCATGCTCCCAGGACCCCTCTCCAAAACAAAAAGGAGCATCCTTAGATTTTTTTCTCCTGGCAATGAGACAGACAATTCCCAGGCTCTGTAGGTCTTCTTCCCCTCCCACGAGGATCCTTTGGCTGGAAACCTTTGACAATATAAACCATATGGAGGACCTTGGCGTAGCAGATAAAGGGAACACCCAAAAGTACTTTGCTACCTGGACGGCTTGGATCCTGTTCAGGAACTTCCAGGCAGGTACAATACACTCTTAGGTATGAATAATAAGCCTCTCGCTATGTAAAAAAACAAAACCTAATCCTGAGCTCCCATTCGCTGACGACCGCTCCCCCCCTCCCTACCCCTCCCCTTTCACCTCCCCACATTTCCCTCCATCCTCCCCTTTTTTCTTTTGTCTGTTTATTATACCTGTTCTCAGCATCAATTTAAATGTAGATTCACGCCAACACAGCCCCAGGCCCAGATGCTTCTCACAGGCATAGGGTGACAGGCTGGCCGGTTCATATGTTTTACTACAACAGGCTACTCTATTTCCTCCTGCACCACTACTGTTAAGATGCTGCAATGTACTATAATTTGTTCTTTGTTCTTTATTGGAAAATCAATAAAATATATTTTGAACCAAAAAAATAAACAATCGAGTAAGTGGGGAGGGTTAGTGGTAAGACTTGAGAGATCTGGTATTTATTTCTAGTTTTCTATTTTGAGGTTGGAAACCTAATAGCCCTGTTTGATCCAGCAAGACAAGGTGGTGATTTATAGGTGTTTAGTAGGGAATGGCTGATCTGAAACACATGCAGTAAACCATTTTGATATATTTCTCACAGGAGAGATTTCCCACACTCAGGCCGGCTTCACACGGGCGAGAAAGCCGCGCAAGATTTGTGCATTGCAAGACGCACAAATATGAGCTTCATTGTTTGAATGGGGTCATACACGTGAGCGGGTTTTTTTTATTTAATTGTATGGCACTGGGATGTGGGAATCAAATCAAGGCATGCCATTTTGTGTGTGTGGTTTCGCTTCACACCGCCCATTGTTTTCAATGGCACCAGCGACAGCATTGCCTGATGTGCAAAATGCGAGGTCTCCCATGGAAAACCCAAAGTGCTACAAGGCTGTTTTGACATGGATGGCGAGGGCGATATTGGCCCATGATTCACGGCCCCAAATCACCTTTACCCGTGTGAAGTTAGTCTTAGTATTGCTTGTGTAGAGTCATCTACTTGTGTCTATTGAACATGGTCAAAACAAATCTTCAGCTTCTATGTACAAAAGAAGAACCTTTCCAATCACAGATCATAAATACACATTTTGGAAATGCCAGACACCTGAAATACAACGTACCATACAAAAGAAAGTTGCATAGATTTTCACTATAAATTAATTAAAAGGCTCTTCCCACTCTAGTAAGTGATGGCATATTGCTAGAATATGCCATAACTGTGCAGGCGGTTGGGAGGGCTGCTGGGACCCCAACTACCATCAGAATTAAGTGGATGCAGCACTGAACAAGTGCTGCCATTTCT
Organism: Eleutherodactylus coqui; assembly: GCF_035609145.1. Lineage (NCBI taxonomy): Eukaryota > Metazoa > Chordata > Amphibia > Anura > Eleutherodactylidae > Eleutherodactylus > Eleutherodactylus coqui. Next base: position 65,618,044 of record NC_089847.1, on the reverse strand, counting down.
GCACAGTGTATCCCTGCACAGAGACACCGTTTTGTTATTTAGATCTAGGATGATCACAGAGGTCAGCCCCCCCCCCCCCCCCCCAGTGAATAATCCTAATGATATGCAAAATTCTTAAGGGCCATTTACACAGGACGATTACCAAGCAAAATTCGTTCCAACTTAGGGGCCTCCAGGGTCATCGGGTCCAACCCCCTGCTCAATGCAGGATTCATTAAATCATCCCAGACAGATGTCTGTCCAGCCTCTGTTTGAAGACTTCCATTGAAGGAGTACTCAGCAACCTGGTAACCTGTTCCACTCATTGATCACCCTCACTGTCAGAAAGTTTTTTCTAATACCTAATTTGTGTCTCCTCCCTTTCAGTTTCATCCCATTGCATCTAGTCTTTCCTTGTACAAATGAGAATAGGGCTGATCCCTCTGCACTGTGACAGCCCTTCAGATATTTGTAGACATCTATTAGGTCTCCTCTCAACCTTCTTTTTTTGAAAGCTAAACCTTCCCAGATCCTTTACCCATTCCTCATAGGACATGATTTGCAGACCACTCATTTTCCTGGTAGCTCTTCTCTTAACTTGATCCAGTTTTTCTATGTCTTTTGTAAATAGGAGGTGCCCAGAATTGGACATAATATTCCAGATGAGGTCTGACTAAGGAAGAGTAGAGGAGAATAATTACCTCACGTGATCTAGACTCTATGCTTCTCTTAATACTTCCCAGAATTGTGTTCGCCTTTTTTTCGCTGCTGCATCACATTGTTGACTCATTTTAGGTCTGTGATCTATTAGTATACCCAAGTCTTTTTCACATGTGCTGCTTAGCCCAATTCCTCCCATTCTATATGTGCTTTTTCATTTTTTTTGCCCAGATGTAGGACTTTGCATTTACCTTAGTTGCCACCCACTGTTCAGGCTTTTCTAGATCTTTTTGAATCCTCTTTTTTTTCTCTACTGTTAGCTATCCCTCCTAGCTTTGTGTCATCAGCAAATTTGATCAGTTTCCCCTCAATTCACTCCTCCAGATCGTTTATAAAAATGTTGAACAACACTGGGCCCAGGACAGAGCCTTGTCGTATGCCAATTGGCACATTCTTCCAATTGGATTTGCAGCCATGTATTAACATTCGTTGAGTAAATCACTCAGCCACTTGTCAATCCACCTAACGGTTGCCTTGTCAATCCCATATACTATACTGCATTTACCTGATCAACCCAGTTGGTAATTCTGTCATAGGAAATTAGATTCATCTAGCATCACTAGTTTGTTACAAACCCAATCTGTCTCTGACTAGTCACGCCATTCTCATCCAACTACTTGCATACATGCTGTTTAATTATTTGTTCAGAGATTTTTCCTGGTATAGACGTCAGGCTCACAGGTCTGTAGTTTCCTGTGTCCGCTTTCTTCCCTTTTTTGAAGATAGGAACAACCTTTTGTCCAAAGTTCTTGGACTTCTTTTGTTCTCCAGAATTTTCAAAGATTATGGCGAGAGGTTCAGCAATTACCACTGCTGCTTCCTTCAGTATCCTAGGATGTAATTCATCTGGACCTGGAGACTTGAATTCATTTAACTTGGCTAAGTGTTCCCTCACCATCTTTTTGTTTATAGATAGCTTGCATTCTTTTATTCCTTCAATAGCACAGGAAAGCTCAGTTGATGTTACATCTACTTTCTGAGAGAAAACAGATACAGAATAGAATTTGACAGTTTGGCCTTCTCAACATCATTTTTAACCAATACACCATTTTCATAGACTGGTAGAGTTGGAATGGACCCCCAGGGTCATCGGGTCGAACCCCCTGCTCAGTGCAGGTTTCACTAAATTATCCCAGACAGATATTTGTTCAGCCTTTGTTTGAGCACTTCCATTGAAGGAGAACTCACTGTGCAACAGCAGTTTAATAAAGTAAATCATTCTCCGAATGGAGACGTCTTCCCTGGTTTATCCCGAAGAAGCGCGGGCGGATCTTTTTTCTATTATATCTCATCCATTACGTGGATCCAACCTGACAGTTGGACACAGAAGCCCAGCAGCTCTCCCGATATACCATTGGGATGGTAGGAACAACAGAGCGATTGCTTATGTGATTTAGACAAGCTTACTTGGACGTGGAGGTGTTAGTGGAGCTCTTACACAGGGTTTTTCACTAAACACCGGGTGAGTCCTGTTTTCCTACTATTTACCTCTATCTACATTACTCCTGGTTGTCCATAGAAGCGCTGTCCTGACTTGTTTCTGGATCAACATTGGGGAGTAATAGGCTGAACTGGATGGACAAATGTCTTTTTTCGGCCTTGCATACTATGTTGCTATAGGTGTATGCTAGTTATTGTATATGTCTCACACTGAACATAATACAAATCATGAGATTAGACAGAACATGAATATACACACAACAGCTTTGAAATGATTTCTCCATTTATTTATGGAGTAAAGTTGCTTGCTAAACAGACCAAGGCGCATATATGAATGTAACACATGAGATCTCCGATGATCTCTAAAGAGCTTTATGGAGCTCTAAAAAGCATGGGTAGCTTTATCCAAGGATTATGAAAAATGAATGAAAGCACTGCATGTGCAATGGGGGTTGTGCATACTCATGTGACTGCAGATTACTGGCAGAGCATCACTAGGATGAGGTCATAAGAACTTTACAGGGAACCTGTTAGTAGATTCACGTGGACCTAACCATCGGCAGTAGGAAATACTGACAGGCTACCACAGCTAGTGTCTCATAATATCTCCAGCCACAGTGTCCTTATAACGTGGCCAACCTTAGAGCTCACTACTTTATTAGACAACTGCCCTTTCATGATTGGAGTTTTCCTGTTTGGAAATTACACCCGTGACCCCAGTGTGCAGCATAAAATTAAATGAGCAAGGGATCGTTTTCAGGGTGAATCCACATTAGAAATGTAAAATAAAGCGATATGAACGACGTCAAACATGACAGTCATCGATGCTAGTCTAGCCGGGGGCAGTGGTTAAAAACTACCAACCTTGTGCAATGATGTCAAGAGTATACTAAGAGGCTGCAGAGGATCTCTATCATTCTATATCATTCAGGCTTATATAATGCCATACACAACACCATCATACAACTATCGATACAAAAGTCCATAATTCCAGCCATCCACTCCTTCACTAGGAGAACGCTCCATGGAAAGGGCCAATCAGAGTTTAGCCATTGAGTGCATTTGAGTGTTTTTAAAGTTGAAAAGTTGCAAAAAAAAAAAATGAAAAGTAAGAGTGGAGTACTAAATTGTAACAGTAAGAAAACAGCAACTTGACACACCAGTCTCAAAGAGATGTCAAGGAAATGGGGTGGGTATCATCTGGTAGGCATAAGGATATATTCACATGAATGATTTTTCTGTCAGATTTTTGGACTGCAAAAATCTGTCTGCAGTCGGATGGAAATTGAACACATTCATTTCAATATGTATATTTACATGGCCTTTTTTTATTTGGACAAATACTGTGTTTCCCCGAAAATAAGACCCTGTCCTATATTATTTTTTGGCCCAAAAGAGGCACTAGGTCTTATTTTCGGGGCATGTCTTATTTTACCTACCTAGCAGGCGCAGTTCGGGTCCCTCCCGCTGCTCTCTGTAGCTCTGCCTCGCTTCTTGAACACTTTGGCAGCTGACAAAAGATCACTTCCTAGTTGCAGCATTCATAAATCCGGCCTCTGGGAAGCAGTGGCTCTAATTGGCTGAACAGCGCTTGCTGGACTAATCAATGCAGCCCTCGATGAACCAACGCGACAGCTGTGATTGGTTCTTCGACTGCTGAATTGATTCGCTGAGCATCAGTCGAAGAACTAATCGCAGACGTCGCGTTGTGGAGGCGGCATTTATGAATTGGCCAATCAATGTTGTGGTCCAGCCAATTCATAAATGCTGCCTCCACAACGCGACGGCTGTGATTGGTTCTTCAACCCTTGCTCAGCCAATTAATGCAGCAGTCAAAGAACCAATCACAGCCGTCACATTGGTTCAGCGAGCGCAGCATTGATTGGCTGAGTAGCTTTTGCAACCAGGAAGTATTCTTCTGTCGGCGGCCGAGGAGTGCAAGAAGGTCGGAGAGCAGCAGGATGTACCTGGGCCGCGCCTGCTAGGTAATGTATTACTCTTTTTTTCTTTTTATGTAGCCTAGCTAGGACTTATTTTCAGAGTACGGCTTATATTTTTTCGCCTCCCCAAAAATCTTGAAAAATTTGGGTAGAGCTGATTTTCGGGGAAACACGATAGTTCAATTAAAAAAAATAACAGTATGTCCCATTTTGGTGTAAGTTCCTACCAAAATTGCTCATTCAAGTCTATGGGTGCGTTTATAAAATGGATTGCATGATGACAGCGTGGTCTATATTAAATGCATGTAACCATGGCAATCAGAATTTCAAAAAAGTGAAATTTCAAAAAATTGACTAGAATTATGGACTATATTTGCAAACGCCTGTGTGAATATACCCTTACCAATAGGACGTTAGGTGTTTGCAAGGGAAACAGAAACTATAGAAGAAAAATAATGTTAGCATTAGGAGACTCCCTAGTTAAAGGAGAAAATTAAATTGTAGTAGATAAACTTCTGGCTCACATTTCTCAGATCTCTTTTAGAAAATCAATGCATAGATCTGATTGGTAGCTATTAGAGATGAGCGAACGTACTTGTTAAGGGCGATTTCGCAATCGAGCATCGCTATTTTCGAGTACCTGACTATTCGGGTGAAAAAATTCAGGGGGCCCCGGGGGTGAGCGGGGGGTTGCAGAGGGGAGAGGGGGGGAGAGAGAGAGCTCCCCCCTGTTCCCCACTGCTAAACCCCGCTCCACCACGCCGCCTCCCGCCCCCGGCGCCCCCTGAATCTTTTCACCCGAGTAGCCAGGTACTCGAAAATAGCGATGCTCGATTGCGAAATCGCCCTTAACGAGTACGTTCGCTCATCTCTAGTAGCTATGGATTGTCACTGTGGAACGTTCATCATTCACTTTCAGGCTTTATTCCCACGAGCGCATATACGCCGCACTTTCACGTTGGGACGCATATACGGTACCCATGTGAAGCATTGGTTTCCAATGTAGCCGTTCGCACGTGCGAATATACTGCGCATTAATACGCCGGCAGCGCGAAAAATAGAACATATACGCAGTGAAAATGTAAAAACGGTGTCACCGTATATGTGCTCGTGTGAAAGAGTCCTCATACTGAATGTTGCATTATCCAGTGTCCTGATGTGTAATGCCAGTGAATGGGATTTGCAGGAATTATACACATGCTGTGCAACAGAGAAGTGATTTTGTTGAACCCACAGCATGCTGTGCCCATGGCATTTATGTGAAGGAAACAAAGCTGCAAAACAAATGCAAATTCTAGAACTGTAAAAAAGATGTCCTTACAGTTTGCTGCCAATCTTAAGTGAAACCTCATGTATTATAATCACGCTGCAAAATGTGAACTTGGTATCAATATAATATGCCATAAATGTGTGATTAGTGGAAGCCCGACCGCTTGGACCCTTCACCAGTCACAAGGATGGAGTTGCCCTAGTCAGCTATTCCTATGGAAAGGTGGACCTTCTGCTGAGCTCTCTGGCTGTTCTAAGTACAGTACATGCGCACAAAAAGTACCAGAGTTTAATTCTTGTATGTAGAAAGCCATAATTAAAAGAAGTGACAATGGTAGTAGTAATAAGGTAGTAGTATGATAAAGTAGTAATAGTAAGGTGCAGCAGGGCAGTGTCAGACTAGCCTGCAGAAGGTGCTACCCTGTTTCCCCGAAAATAAGACGCGTCTTATATTAATTTTTGCTCCCAAATATGTGCTACATCTTATTTTCAACGGGCGTCTTATTTCGTCACGGCAAATCCGTCTGTGGCCGCTAATCCCTCAATTGGCCAGCTTGGTGAACGAAATTTCTCAGAAATCTTGTCCACATGGGACAGCAAATCTGTCACGGCAAAGCTGGGAGAAGCCGGTGTTGTGGTGCGGATTCACCGGCCACAGAAACGGAAAAGCGTGCAGCCAGGTCGCTTCAAAACAAGCGGCTGAGTGCCGTGGGTTTTGAAGCAGCGATTTCCCGGCGGAAATCTCGCTGTTTATCGCTGTGGCCAAACTGCGAGATTTCCGTTGGAAATACGCTCTGTGAGAACCCAGCCTTAAGAATCACACACAGGTGGCCTGAGTCACACACAGAGCCATAAAAAAATAAGGGCTGTAAAGTAATGTACCTGTCTGCAGACAGAAGTTCCTGTACCACTTGTAAGCAGGGATGGTATTGCAGCTTCCGGCCACTAGGGGGAGCTCATCACAGCAGACATGTACAGCAGGAACAGAACGTACAGTATGGACTATTCCAGCCAGCAAGGGGAGCTCACAACAGCACACTTGTACAGCACAGCAGGGACAGGATAACAGCAGACTGTCTGCAGATCTACCTATATCTACCATCTGGAGGTAGGAGACAACGGGGATGGCAGCAGGGGACAGGCTTCTTGACTTGCCTGCACACTTTACTATGCCTTACTATCCGGGGGTGCCTTATATTTGGGACTTCTGCGAATTTCAGGGGGTGCCTTATTTTCGGGGAAACGCGGTAGATAGGCATTCTGACACCTGCAAAAGGAGAAGTAAGGATTAACACCTGATGGGTGTAGCAGGAAATGGCTACAAGAGAGCCAATTCCTGCCAGAAACAGGGAGATGTTGGCTGAGAGAGAGCCAGAGAGGTGGTGAAGGGAGCCGCATCAGGGACTTGGAGCCTGAGGTCCAGGAGGGGTTAGTGACAGGACCCTGTGGGTTGTGAACCCTAATGCTTATTTGCACTGTGTATGAATTGTTTGATGTGCTGTGAATAAAGACTGGCAGGAGCTAGATTGAAAAGAAAACTTCTGACTACTAGAGCATATTTGCGTGCAAGGTGTGCCACTTCCTGACCGTGTGGATGGTGATCCAGAAGCGAATTAACCCCCCCCCCCCCTTGTTACAAAGGGTAAACCCTGTTAACAATCAAAACTTCTTCCTTATCTTGCCTAAGGATCAAATGTAGAAGAATGACTCTAAAAGCTGATGATGGACTTCTCCATCAAGGTGTGAAAGTGCTATAAATGTATATCTTTGGCTCTATATAAAATATCTCTACCATCACATAAAATATTTGTTCAACAGCTGGTCTATATGTGGGACATTGCTACTAATCGCCTGTTATTCAGGTGTGGTGTTTTAGAGATGCAACATCAACGTACAGTAAATCTCAGCATGTCCGCTCCATAACTAGTAGTAGTAGACTGACTTGATTAGAAAGAAAATACCCTAAAGAAAGTACCGTATGTGCAAGTATGCATTTATCCACACATGAACCCAATGTCATAGCATTCAGCTTCAGATATATCATCTGGCCACTAGGTGGCACTGATCTACTAGTATAACTGACCATTGTTTCTTACTGCGGGTGCCAGGTTTGGCATGATAAGGCCAGTGCGCTAACATGGACACACTGAACGATGTTTGGTAGTCACAATAGCTATAATATTGGTGTGTTGAATGAAATATGATACTGTTTGCTACATTTTCGTGTCAAAGGATGGTGTCATTTTTTTTGATAAATCAACGTGGTTGTTCTCACTAGACAGTCCATGTTTGATAGTTGAGTCCTCCAAAGAAAAGTGGATTTAAGGGATTTTTCCTTGCTCCATTTTGTCTTCTCAACCTTCAGTTTCCAAACAATAGCAACAGTGTAGTAGTAATACATTCCTGCCTCCTGTTTTTTTGAAATTTTTTAACAAACACCCTCCTCAAGGAGGAAATTCCCATTTCTGCTAGACGGAACTTTTTGCCGGTACTAGTGTATCTTGATGCTACCGAAAGCTAGGGGTTTGACAGGAGGAACGCCTCTCTCACACCCCTAGCTCCCGATTGGCTCAAGGCGACAAGGTCCTAGCAGCCCACTGTGCATTGCTTGTTGCCGGCTATGGTGGCTTATGGTGAGGGTAATATTTCCATGTAGCCATACATTAACAGCTGTAATAACCTAAGGCAACCTCACCGTACGCCACCACGGATGGAAACAAGCAATGCACAGACTTCCGCTGGAACTCGCTCACCGTTCTTTCGCGCGCTGGTTCTGTGGGATGGCTCCCGGGCGGCTGGAAAATGAGGGCTCAGTGACGGCTGTCAGGTGTGTGTAGCGTTCCTGTCGGCGGCTGCCTGCTCCAAGCAGCCTGCTGCCTCAGTTCTCCGTTATTCATCTTCACCTGCGCATACTAACTAGGCATGTCGTGGCAGTGGCACTGACGGTCCTGCTGGTGTTCCGTGCCGCACTGGGAAGGCTGCTTTTATGATGCTATGCTCTGCGTCTGGCCGCCTGTCAGTGTTTTTCCCTGCTGCTGTGCCGTCCGTCCTGCGACTGCGATTTCTATGTGATATGGGGGGGGGGGGGGTTGGCTGCGCTTGTTAGTCGCTGGAAAATTACCTTGAAGGCCGCGCTCTGGCAATACAGTGAGGGAGTGTTCCGCCTTCTGCCTCCCTCCGTAACGACCTTGCAGCAGGGGCTGCCACGGGGGCCGCTGTATGCCTTGTAAGCACATGTCTACTGCCCTTCCAGGACCTAGAAGCTTTAGAGCTGGCCACCCAATTAGATATAAGGGGTGTCACCCCCTGTCAATCTTGACTCCACCAGCAAGTGGCGGTGGCGTCAAGATACACTAATACCCTTTTTGCCTCCCTGAGGCTAACTTCACACAGGTGAATCGTGGCCCGATATCACCATTTATGTGAAATCCCCGAGGATGCAAGGCGTAATCATGAGAATACAGCCTCGCATCACTGCGGGGATGCGTGGGAGACCTTGCATCACTTGCATTTTGCACATAGTGCGATGCTGCCGTGTGGCCCATTAAAAACAATGGGTGATGTGAAGCGAGAGGGTACACAAGATAGGACATCCCACAATTTGATTCCTGCATCACGGTGCCATGTGGGGAAAAAAACACTCATTTATGACCCCATTCAAAAGAATGGGGTTCATATATATGCATCTCACCCAATTTTCTTCCCCGGCCTTTGGGTGTGTATGCGAATACGTCAATGTAACACAGGCCAAAAGCAATTTTTTAAGGTGTTTTTTATTATGCAAAAGTAGTAAAACTATATAAATTTAGTATCACTGTAATTGTGCTGACTCAGAGAATAATGTTACAATGTTATTTATACCACATGGTGAAAGCAGTATAAACTAAACCCAAAACACAGTGGTGGAATGTCTATTTTTCTTTCCATCCTCCATCCAAAAAGAAAAAAAAACAGTTACACAATACAATATATGCATTCCAAAATGCTGCCATTAAAAATAAAACTTGTCCAGCATAAACAGCAAGCCCTCGGGCAACTATACTCACGAAAAATAAAAAAGCTATGACTCTGAATGCAACGAAAAAAAACTGACAAATTGGGGTCCAAAATAAGCCAGTCATTAGGGGTTAATAGGGTTGTAGCCAGAAAAAAATTGCTCTTTAAAAAAAATACACAGTGCATGACGACTACTCTCATCCTCTTGTGAAACGACCAGGCTTTACTTTATAGTGCATTAGTTTCTGGCCTCTCAGGTCCATTTGCGCAGCTCTGCACCTGAACGCTGAATGAAGCAGCAGCTTGTATCTCTCCTCTTGCAAGGAAGTGTCTGCAGGATGTGAAGCACCAATCAGCTGCTGCAGAGTTGTACACAGCTAACCAATCAGCAGCCAGCACAGATGTCCTTGTCACTATGTGTGTGAGGCTGCAAAACCAAAGCTTGGCATAGAGATTAAAAAACAGTTTCCCCATTCCTCTTGTGCATCGTCCATTTTTCTGGTAGGCATCCATATAATAAATGAATTCAATTCTATTTAAAGGAAAACGCGACTCTGGAATGACATCTGCCATATTTCATATTGTTAAGAAGTGAAGTTATTTTGTATATACTTTGCTTTACTTGTCTTGTACTATATTTTAAATCGCAGGATATTAAATTGTCCATTCATACTCAATGTTAAATCTAGAATCCTGCTGGACCCGTTATAATAGTGCATTGTGGGTGCTCAGGTGACACAGAACTCGGAAAAATATATGATAAAACATTTATTCTTGATAGCATTATGTGCTTCAAAGAATTATGATTTTAAAAGGTGACTAATAGATTCTAGAGGCTCACTGGTAGATTCTTCATGTGAAAACAGTCTCGCATCGCTGCAGGGATGAATGGAATCGCCGAGCTCTCCCATTGCTATCAATGAAAACAATTGTCGATGTTGCAAAAAGATAGGACATGCTGCGATGTGTTTCCCATATAGGAAACACATCGCAGCATGTCCTATCTTTTTGCATGCAGGAAACATCACTGATGTGAATGAACCAACTCATATTTCTTCGAGATTGTCTCGCAACACACAAATCTTGCACGATTTTCTTGCAAGTGTGAAGGCTGTCTAAGGATATATTCCCATGGTGAATTCTGCTGTGAAATTTTCCGCACTGAATCTGCTGGGGGAAACAGAGCATAAACCCATTGCTATAACATAGCAATAAACCACACAAATGGTATCACTGTAATCATCATGGCCCGTATAATTACCTCCATAGTATCATGCAACAAAACCCAATATGCCAGATTACCAACAGTAACACTACAAAAGGGACAAATAATAGTGTGACACCATGATCCTAAATGGCACCATGGTCATAAATGGTTGCACATCCAAGTGGAAGAATGTATCAAGTGGGGTACCACAAGGCTCTGTCCTAGGGCCAGTGTTGTTCAACATTTTTATAAATGATCTGGAGGAGGGAATTGATGGGAAACTGATCAAATTTGCTGACGACACAAAGCTAAGAGGGATGGCTAACACTAGGGAAGAGAGGGAGAGTATTCAAAAAGATCTAGAAAAGCTTGAACAATGGAAGGCGACTAACAGAATGGCATTTAACAAGGAGAAATGCAAAGTCTTACATCTGGGGAAGAAAAATGAAGGAAGCACATACAGAATGGGATGAACTGGGCAAAGCAGAAGATGTATACTAATAGATCACAGACTGAACATAAGGCAACAGTGTGATGCAGCAGCCAAAAAGGCAAACACAATTCTGGGATGTATTAAGAGAAGCATAGAGTCTAGATCACGTGAGGTAATCATCCCCTTCTATTCTTTCTTAGTCAGATCTCATCTGGAATACTGTGTCCAGTTCTGGGCACCCCAATTTAAAAAAGACATAGACAAAATGGAGCAAGTTTAGATAAAAGTTACCAAGATGGAGAGTAGTCTGCAAATCATGTCCTATGGGGAACGGTTAAAGGATCTGGGAATGTTTAGCTTGCAAAAAAGAAGGCTGAGAGGAGACAATAGCTGTCTACAAATATCTGAAGGGTTGTCACAGTGCAGAGGGATCAGCCCTATTCTCATTTGCACAAGGAAAGACTAGAAGCAATGGGATGAAACTGAAAGGGAGGAGACATAGATTAGACAGTGAGGGTGATCAATGAGTGGAACAGGTTATCACGGGAGGTGGTGAGTTCTCCTTCAATGGAAGTGTTCAAACAAAGGCTGGACAAATGTCTGTCAGGAATGATTTAGTGAATCCTGCACTGAGCAGGGGGTTGGACCCGATGACCCTGGAGGTTCCAACTCTACCATTCTATGATCCTATATTGCCACCACATAGTAATTAATCCCAACAAACTGTCACTGAATAAAGACCACTACAAATAGTAATATTACCAATAATAACACTATATGAGGGCCACATAGTACTCCCAGACTGTGACCACATAATGGCACCATAGTGTTACTGAAAGAAACACTACACAAAGGCCAATATTCAACTTCCCACCACCTTACAATGGCCATGTAGTGGTATATACTAGATCTACAATGGCACCATAGACCATATAAATGATTATAGTACCATTATATCCAGTAATCATAGGTGACATCTCCTGTGACTAGAGTCCTTCATTTTCATTTTTCCTCATCTGACCCAGATAGTCATGATTACTTTGATGGCTTCTCCCGGTCATAACTTGTCTCTGCAGAATTTGACACACAGACATCTTTAACTGCTCAATTTTTCCTCAATCTTCCACATAATCTCCCCATCTATTGTGGCCTAGATAATAGTAATGCCATCTGAGGTGAGCCACACAGTTATAGGATCCCACATAGTAAGTGCAACTTTTAATGTCTCATACACAGTAAAAGTGCCCCACGCAATAATAATGCCCCCCTTAGCCATCATTCAGTAATAAAGCCCCAAATAGGCCACCACTCATTAGTAATGTTCCAAATAGGCTCACAGGCTGCACTTAGTAGTAATGTGCCATATTGGCCTTTACTCAGTAATAAATCCCCTCACAGGACCCAATTCAGTAATAATGCTCCATACAGGCACCCACTCAATGATGCACCTCACAGGCCCCTCCTCAGTGGTAATGCCCCTCACAGGCCCCTCCTCAGTAGTAATGCCCCTCACAGGCCTCCACTCAGTAATCATCCCCCATATAGGCTCCTACTCAGTAATAACACCTCTCACAGCTCCATTCCCACTCAGTAATAATGCCCCATAATGGTCCCCACTAGAGATGAGCGAACGTACTCGTCCGAGCTTGATACTCGTTCGAGTATTAGCGTGTTCAAGATGCTCGTTACTCAAGACGAGTACCGCGTGATGTTCGAGTTACTTTCACTTTCATCTTTGAGACGTTAGCGCGCTTTTCTGGCCAATAGAAAGACAGGGAAGGCATTACAACTTCCCCCTGCGACGTTCAAGCCCTATACCACCCCCTGCAGTGAGTGGCTGGCGAGATCAGGTGTCACCCGAGTATATAAATCGGCCCCTCCCGCGGCTCGCCACAGATGCATTCTGACAGAGATCAGGGACAGTGCTGCTGGTGCCAGAGCTGCTATAGGGAGAGCGTTAGGAGTTATTTTAGGCTTCAAGAACCCCAACAGTCCTTCTTAGGGCCACATCTAACCGTGTGCAGTAGTGTGGAGGCTGCTTTTTGCAGTGTTGCACTTTTTTTTTTTTTTTGTATATCGGCCGTGCAGAGCATTGTGTCCTGCAGTAATTTTACATTGTCCAGGGCCAGTAGTGGTGAGGCAGGGACAGAAGACATATTTAGTGTATATAGTGTGAGGGATTAGCGTTTAGGATCGGTAGCAACCTGGGCATAAGCAGTCAGAGACAGTGACACATAGGATAAAGTCTTTAGTCCAGGCTTTGCCTGGGTTTATTTCCAAGCAAACAAAAGCAAAATACAGGCCTTAACATCAGGCAAACATAACGTAAATCCTGCTCGTCTGAGCACTTACTATACAGGTAGCGTCCCTGTCTACACACTGGTAACCAAATAGCTCCTGCACACAGCCAGCCAGGACTCTCAGACCTGCAAAGGTCTCAGCTCTCCTCCTGGCCCTGTAGGCCCAGGCTTTATAAGGCCTGGTACCAGCCCCACCTGGTACGTGGGAGTGACCATCCCACCCTTCACTTTGGTCACTCCAGGAAAAGCCGGCCCGGATTATGTGGCTTGGAGCCACTTACATACTACAGCGTGTTAGTGGCTTAATGCTACTAACACTATACTGCTGGCTTTCTCCACCGAGCCCAGGCTGCTTGGTGGCACGCATCTGCCCAAGCGCTCCCCAAGGCAGCATAGGAGAGCATCCTAGGTGACACATACCTGCCCTCTAGCACCTTGCCGGTCACCGTCTCACATACCCTCCCCCTCTGTTCGAGCCTGTGGGGTCGGACACCTTTCGCCGTCATGCAATGCGTCCTTGATAAGGCATCGGCATTGCCCTGTAGCTTTCCGGCCCTGTGCTCTACCGAAAAGCTAAAATATTGAAGGGTCAGGAACCATCTAGTGACTCTGGCATTTCTTTCTTTTGCCTGTGACATCCAGGTTAAGGGGGAGTGGTCTGTGATCAGCCTGAAGTGCCTACCTAGCAGGTAGTATTTTAGGGATTCCAGAGCCCACTTGATGGCTAGGCACTCCCGCTCAACGATACTGTAATTTTTTTCCGGTGGCGTGAGCTTCCTGCTCAGATAAATTACGGGATGTTCCTCTCCCTCTACTTCTTGGGACAGAACTGCTCCCAGTCCCACATCGGACGCGTCTGTTTGGACAATAAATTCCCTTTTAAAATTGGGTGTGACTAACACTGGACGTCTACAGAGGGCCCGTTTTAATTCTTGGAACGCCTTTTCTGCGTTAGGGTTCCACTTGACCATGATTGACTTACTGTTCTTGGTCAAGTCTGTTAGGGGCGCTTCTATGCTAGCAAAGTTTTGCACGAACCGCCTATAGTACCCTACAATGCCTAAAAAGGCTCTCACCTGCTTTTTAGTTGTGGGTTGTGGCCAGTTCTGAACGGCTTCAACTTTATTGACCTGGGGTTTTATAATACCCCTACCTATTATATAACCCAGGTATCGTGCTTCTTCAAGACCCAAGGCGCACTTCTTTGGGTTTGTTGTGAGCCCTGCTTTTCTAAGGGAGTTCAGTATTACCTGTACCTTGGGTAGATGGCTGTCCCAGTCTTCGCTAAAGATGATGATATCATCTAAATATGCTGACACATATTGACGATGGGGTTTGAGTATGATATCCATCAATCTTTGGAAGGTTGCTGGGGCTCCATGCAAACCGAAGGGTAGGCAGATGTACTGAAACAACGCTTCTGGTGTGGCAAACGCAGTCTTTTCTTTCGCGCTCTCTGTAAGGGGAACCTGCCAGTAGCCTTTAGTAAGGTCGAGAGTGGAAAAGTACCTGGCATGACCCAGTCTCTCAATTAACTCGTCCACTCTCGGCATTGGGTATGCGTCAAATTTTGACACGTCATTTAGCTTCCGGAAGTCGTTCCGGCAGGCTTCGGGGTAACGGGTGGCATAGTCTACAACCACTAATATATGTTGGTGACCCCGGGCAGACTTTACCAAGGGCCCAACTAGGTCCATAGCGATCCGCTCAAACGGCACCTCTATGATGGGCAAGGGCACTAAGGGGCTCCGGTAATGGGGCATAGGAGCTGTTATTTGACACTCCGGGCACGACTCACAGTAACGTTTTACATCACCATGTACCCCCGGCCAGAAAAAACGCTGAAGGATGCGTTCCCTAGTCTTTTCGCTCCCGAGAGGACCTCCCAGCACATGCTTGTGCGCCAGGTCTAAGACCATCCTGCGATAAGACTGAGGTACCACCAGCTGTTCCACAACCTCCCCACGGACCTTGTCAACCTGATACAACAACTCTTGATTGACTGCCAGGTGTGGAAACACAGTATCAGCCCCCGTGAATTGAGGCTCCCCATTTATCACTTTTTTTTTTTTTTTAATTCGTTTTATTTTAAGAAAAAAGGCATTGTAGAATACAGAAAGAAGAAACTTTGTTAAGTATATCATTATTCATGTATGCATTTCCGTTACAGTTGGATCAATATAATTTTGTTACTGTATTCCTTCGATAACTAAATAACAATAAACTTTACAACTTTTTTTTCCAAAACAATTCTGCTCTGAATTTATTTCAGTTTTAATAGCACTGAGGTGCAGGTCTGCTGACACTTGTCTGTGGGGGGAGGGGGGGTTGTGTGTGTAGGTCGGGTCTGAAGGCTCATTCCATGTGTAGGGTAGAGTGGGAGTCAATCCATGTCCCCCATATTTTCCTGAATTTGGCCGGGCATCCTCGGTTTTGGTAGATGATCTTCTCGTAGGGGGTTACGGCCCCATTTATCACTTTAACATTTTCCCTGGCTTTTACCAAGGTGGGGTCTCGGAGCTGCTCAGTTCCGAAATTGGCACGTGAGACCTCTAAGTCAGACATAGCAACTACTTCATCCTGTACCTCCGTCTCACCCGCCAATACTGTTAAGGGAAAGTTATCCCCATTCTCTTGGGTCACCCCTACTGCCGGAACCGTACCCTCTGGGTCAAACGGTTCTGGACACACATCATACACATTTGAATCATCATGAACCTTATTTGCAGACGACCCTCGGTGTCGCCACAAGTCCCAAAATAGGGGAAAGTCTCTCCCGAGGATCACGGTGTGCATTAAGGATTTTACGACGCCCACCTCATGGGTGGCAAGTCCACACGGAGTATCAAGTCGTACAAGGGCAATAGGATACTCCTTGGTGTCCCCATGCACACAAACAACCCCCATGCGACGGCTGGTGAAGGTTGTGGGATCGACCAGGCTGGAGTGCACCAGCGTAACCAAGCTCCCTGAGTCCAGTAGAGCTGTCACCGCAAAGTCATTCACCTTTAGGTGACATAATGGTCGATCAGTCTCTGACGCAGTCTCTGCAGAACACACTGGCCGTGCGAACATCGACCTCCACCGGGCAGAGTCACAGTCCATTGGTTCCACGGTAAGTGGACCACTGGCAGCAAGATGCCCGGGCTCATGACAGCGCCAACATCGTATGGAAGCCCGGTCTCCTTGGGGTTCTACCCTGGACCCAAATGTCCATTTGGGGCTCCTCCTCTGCCCCAAACGATCCCCCTCTGAGCCGCCTCCCCTTGGGAGACTTTTGACACCCCTTACATATGGAACAGTCTTACCAGGGGCTCCAGCCGACTTGCTGTTCCCGGGGTTGGAACGTCCAGGAGGCACGGCTTGCAGTAAGTCCTCCGTGGCTTTATACCTCTCGACGAGGCTCACGAGTTGGTCCACGTTCTGGGGACCTCCTTGTCCCACCCAGCGCTGGATTGCGGGGGGCAACGAGCATATAAACTTATCCAGAACCACTTTCTGTACGATCTCTGCCGGGGACGACTCCTCCGGCTGCAGCCACTTTCTCACCAGGTGGAACAGGTCGTACATCTGGGAGCGAGCTGATAGGTCGTCCGTGAAAGTCCAGTCGTGTACGCGTCGGGCCCGCACATGGGTGTCCACGCCCAAGCGTGCCAGGATCTCACCTTTGAGCTTATTATAGTCCTTGGCATCCTGCTCACCGAGGTCAAAGTAGGCCTTTTGGGGTTCTCCCGTCAGGAAAGGCGCTACTACTTCAGCCCACTGAGGCGCCGGTAACTTCTCCCTCTCGGCCACTCTCTCAAAGACCGCGAGATAGGCCTCGATGTCATCGGTGGCCGTCATCTTTTGTAAGGCCGTCTGTACCGCGGTACGGGTGGTGGGGAGCGAACCAGACGACCTCTGCACACCTTGCGCCAGGAGAGCATTAGTCTCGGCCTGAGCTCTCATGGCCTCCTCATGGATCTTTTGCTGGGTCGCCGTCACTTGTTGCTGCTGGGCCAACGCTTGCTGTTGCTGCACATTCATTTGTACCAGCTGCTTTATCAGTTCCTCCATCTTGGCAGTATCTGATGGCTGTGCCGTTGCAGCTTTCACCCAGGACATGGGGGTTACAGCACTCTCCAGTCAATCTCTCTTGGGCGGTTGCCCTTAGCAATGGTTCACCAGCTGCTGCAGCAAAATGTCCATTAATTGGTGTATGTCTCTTTAAAAAACCGCTGCCCGCATCCAAACACCATATGTGAGGGATTAGCGTTTAGGATCGGTAGCAACCTGAGCATAAGCAGTCAGAGACAGTGACACATAGGATAAAGTCTTTAGTCCAGGCTTTGCCTGGGTTTATTTCCAAGCAAACAAAAGCAAAATACAGGCCTTAACATCAGGCAAACATAACGTAAATCCTGCTCGTCTGAGCACTTACTATACAGGTAGCGTCCCTGTCTACACACTGGTAACCAAATAGCTCCTGCACACAGCCAGCCAGGACTCTCAGACCTGCAAACGTCTCAGCTCTCCTCCTGGCCCTGTAGGCCCAGGCTTTATAAGGCCTGGTACCTGTGAGGAGGGATCTTAGTCCCACGTGGTGTGGCAACCATGATGTATAGCCATAGGCAAAGGAGTTGGGTGCTTTTCAGTACCTAGGGAAGCTGGGTGCTGAAATACCTTTGAAGTAGACTTCACAAAGGGCTGTTACACTTCTCCCCCAGGGGGTCTCTGATGCCCTACAGCCCCTCTGAAGCCAGAGCCAGCAAATGTTGATATTAGGAAATAAGGGGAGGAAACAGGCTTCACACCTCAGTAGCTCTAGGTGAAGGAGCTGGGTGCTGGAATACCTTTGCAGTAGACTTCAGAACAGGTTTTTACACTTTCTCCCCAGGGGGTCTCTGATGTCCTGCAGCCCTCTGGAGCCAGAGATAACGAGAGGAAACAGGCTTCACACCTCAGCAGCTCTTCCCCTTGTTACGGGTCCAAATGGTCGTAACTGACCTGATAAGTTTTGGAGGCAAAGTTAACAAAAGAACGAAAAATGTAATTTAGGAATTATGAAAGACCTGTACGTCGCAGCCCTCGGACGAGGATATTTTATGGAACGTCGCATCCCCACAAATAAGATGCAGGGACTCTTACATTAGCACGACGCTCAGGAACCGAGAATTGCGTATCTCGGATCAGATGCGTCCAAAACTACTCATGCGTGTGCTCAAAACACACGTAAAATCACAACAGGAAACATCGTTGTCATATTTTCATGGTGGGTCACGCCCACACGGAGTTATAAAGGAAATATGTATTTCAGGGAATTATGTGTCCCAAGATAAGCCATCCCCTAAGGGGGCTGGAAGGAACTAAAGGGGAGTTACCACTGTGAGAGTTTAAAACTCGCACGCAATGTGTGCTCAGGGTCAGCCCCTTGGAGGTCACTATACGTGAGGTCTGGTCCGCAGTTCTGGCGCGACTCCACGCCACAGAATGGTAACTCTCTTCTTTTAATCCTTGTTATTTTACTGTTTGTGATATCATATGTAAGTCTCTTGCCATTTATCTTGTAACATCATTTTCGTATTTTTTCTGTAAATAAGCACTGCTCTTTTCTTTGAGAATTAAACTTTAAATTAATTAGTGAGCCTCGTCCGTGTTAACACAAAACCATATTCTCCGAAGATTGTATTCAGAAATCGGGTTCCAATTTACCGTAACCAAATTGGTGGTGGCAGCGTTTTGTATGCATATTGTAGAGCTCTGGAGTGCGTTAGAACTGACCAGGTGGGTGATTTGAGCTTCCGCTTTGCATGCGTGCAGAAGTCGTAGCACGCTAGATACAAATCAGCCTGTATTCTAACAACTGCCAGCTTGCAATACTGCAGAGTGTCTGAGGACCAGAGGCGGGATCGATAGGTATCGTCCCTTCCCCTCTCTCCTCTTGTCCAGCGAGGGACAAATTGTTAATAAGTGCAGGGCCAGGTGGGTTGCTGTAGAGTTGTGGCTGTGGCTCATGGTCGCTTTTCAGGAGTCTGGAAAGTTGGGTACCAGTCACTCCACAACCTAAGAGCCTTTCCTTCCTCGCCCTCGCCCTGCATACGTGACAGTACCAGCCCCACCTGGTACGTGGGAGTGACCATCCCACCCTTCACTTTGGTCACTCCAGGAAAAGCCGGCCCGGATTATGTGGCTTGGAGCCACTTACATACTACAGCGTGTTAGTGGCTTAATGCTACTAACACTATACTGCCGGCTTTCTCCACCGAGCCCAGGCTGCTTGGTGGCACGCATCTGCCCAAGCGCTCCCCAAGGCAGCATAGGAGAGCACCCTAGGTGACACATACCTGCCCTCCAGCACCTTGCTGGTCACCGTCTCACAATAGGCAGTGGGCCTTTCCAAAAACATTTGGGGAAAAAAATCTATTTGGGCTGCCTGTGACCGTCCTCTGTGTACTGGTTCTCTGCTGGGGGTAGTTGTCCTAATTCATACGCAGCCAGCTAAGTGTTACAGCAGGCTTGCGCAAAATTCTTTCCTGCCTCTGCTGTGCGTTCCGTAAGCGAAGTCAGCCTCCAACCACAGCCCAGTAAGCGGCACATTTAATTACAGCGTTCTGTTTCTGCACTACTGGTAATACACCATGCTGAGGGGTAGGGGTAGGCCTAGAGGACGTGGACGCGGGCGAGGACGCGGAGGCCCAAGTCAGGGTGTGGGCACAGGCCGAGCTATTCATCCTCCTCCTCCTGCTCCTCCTCCTGAAACCTGACGTAATCACGCCGAATGGGCAATTTTTCTTAGGCCCACAAAGCTCAGTCATATAATTTTTGTAAACAATTTTTATACGTTTCAATGCTCATTAAAGCGTTGAAACTTTCACCTGAACCAATTTTTATTTTAACTGGGCTGCCTCCAGGTCTAGTTACAAATTAAGCCACATTAACCAAAGCGATTAATGGGTTTCACCTGCCCTCTTGGTTGGGCATGGGCAATTTTTCTGACGTACATTAGTACTGTTGGTACACCAATTTTTTGGGGCCCTCGCCTACAATGAAATCCAATTAATTTTTTGCCCACCTGCATTAAAGCTGACGTTACATCAACTGTGCTGGGCACTGCAATGGGATGTATTTATGTACCGCCAGTGGGTTCCAGGGAGCCACCCATGCTGTGGGTCCACAGGGAGTTGTAACTGCATGTGTCTACTTCTAAAGAACCCCAGTCTGACTGGGGCATGCAGTGTGGGCCGAAGCCCACCTGCATTAAACATGACATTACCTCAGCTGTGATGGGCAATGCAATGGGATATATTTATGTACCGCCGGTGGCTTCCTGGCACCCACCCATGCTGTGGGTCCACAGGGAGTTGTACCTGCCTGTGTCTATGAATTAAAAACCCCGGTCAGGTTGGGGCATGCAGTGTGGACCGAAGCCCATCTGCATTTAATCTGACGTTAGCTCTGCTGTCCAGGGCACTGCAATGGGATACATTTATGTACAGCCGGTGGGTTCCAGGGAGCCACCCATGCTGTGGGTGCACACGGAATTCCCATTGCGGAGTTGTACCTGCCTGTGACTATTTATAAAAAACCGCGGTCTGACTGGGGCATGCAGACACCTTGACAGAATGAATAGTGTGTGGCACATAGGTTCCCCATTGCTATGCCCACGTGTGCAGCTCCTGATGGCGGTGGCACAGGATTATATTTCTCATTGCTTCTGTACAGCATTGTGGGCTATCGCCCCGCCCCTTTTAAAGAGGGTCGCTGTCTAGCCGTGCCAACTCTCTGCAGTGTGTGCCTGCAGTTCCTCCTCATGGCAGATGCACTTATAGACATGAGGGTGGTGTGGCATGAGTGCAGCTGAAGGCTGCGCAGGGACACTTTGGTGTGCGCTGTGGACACTGCGTCGTGCGGGGGGGGGGGGGGGGTTGGTTAGCATGTAACCCAGGAGAAGTGGCAGCGGAGTGCCATGCAGGCAGTGATTGTGCTTTGTTGGAGGTAGTGTGGTGCTTAGCTAAGGTATGCATTGCTAATAAGGGCTTTTCAGAAGTAAAAGTTGTTGGGAGGGGGGGGCCCACTCTTGCCGCTATTGTGGCTTAATAGTGGGACCTGGGAACTTGAGATGCAGCCCAACATGTAGCCCCTCGCCTGCCCTATCCGTTGCTGTGTCGTTCCCATCACTTTCTTGAATTGCCCAAATTTTCACAAATGAAAACCTTAGCGAGCATCGGCGATATACAAAAATGCTCGGGTCGCCCATTGACTTCAATGGGGTTCGTTACTCGAAACGAATCCTCGAGCATCGCGATAATTTCGTCCCGAGTAACGAGCACCCGAGCATTTTGGTGCTCGCTCATCTCTAGTCCCCACACAATAATAATGCCCTATATAGGCTCCTACTTAGTAATAATGCCCCTCATAGGCCCCCATTCAGTAATTATGCTACATATAGGCCTCTACTAAGTAATTAATTATTCACCACACAGGACCCACTCAGTAATTTTACCCCTTAAATGCCCCATATAGGCTCCAGAGCCTCCCCTAAGTAGCAGTAAAAAAAGAAGTTATACTCACCTGTGCCACTCTTTTGCTCCTGGGCCTGTACAGTCTGCATTGCACAGCTTGCCCACTCCCTTCTGGGTAGAGTGATCATGTAATCGATGAGGCCAGTTCCCCATGGCAGCAATCGGGTATGAGTGTAACATGATCGCTCTACTAGAAAAATCAGAGGGTGACCAGTGTAGGTGGCACAGACTGCAGAGGCTCGCAGCAGGAGCAGCAATGCATATCCTTTTTTTTTTTTCACTAGCAGCGGATTATATCAATAGGGGTAATTTGGGTGACTGTGGGACTCCCTGAGGATATGGGCAGCCACCCCTATTATAATTTGCCACTGGTTACTATAGTAATGAAGCTAATGCAGTTTTGCATTAGGGCCCATTTAGTCAGGATGCATGTCGGGCAAACGATGCTCAACACTCGTCCCTGCATACACTCGCTCCCGTGCTGTTGCAAGGGAGCTAGTATCGCTGGCTCACTCACAGAGTGTCTAGCAGGGGGGCGAGGAGGTTGCAGTAGATTTCACTCCTCACTCTCACCCACCCCTCTCCATTCACTTAACATAGCGTCCGTTCAGTACTGAACGACTGCTATGTTAAGTCAATGGAGAGGGGTGGGGGAGCGAGGAGTGCAGTCTCCTCCAACCGCCCCCGCTGTGAGCCTGTGCAGCAGCAAGAGAGCGAGTATGTGCAGGAACGAGTGTCGGGCGTCGTTTGCCCGACATTCGTCCCATTTAAATGGGCCTTAAGTCTGAGTCCCATAAAAATCATTAGGATACTGTAATGTAGCAAATAGGATTATATGAATCACCCTTTAACAGTGGAGTTAAGCATTTCCTTCAAAGCTGCAGCATGCCCTGTTGTTTGCAGTTTTATTGAAGTTTTTTTTCCTTCTTTTTTAGCTTCAACTATTTATTTCACAGAAGCTAAAATGCTTCACTATTTGAAATATTATTCCCTACCATTCATATGTTTGGAGGCCAGGTGCTTCCAACTAGTGCTCAAAAAAAATCTAAGAAAGTGGCCATATACTTACCAATGTACTGATACAAAGCGGCAGGTTAACACCACATCCCTCAACATGCAGACAGCCAAAGTTTAATGGAGGTTAGGGACTCCCAAGAGAACGAGCACCCTTGACCTGGGCGTGTGAGTTTGTGTATTATGGCCATCATTAACAATTTTTTATTTTAGCGCCCTATTTTCCACCACATCCTACATTACTTACTGGCACTGCTCAGCAAAGGACAGCTACTGTGTTGGGGTATTACTGTTATATTGCAGCTATTGCAGCTTTTGGCCAGTTATCTAGTCAGGGACAACTCATGCAACATTTGCCGGCATAGGCCTCATGTCCATGGCACGTGCGCATTCCGTGTAGGGAATCCTACATGGAATCCGCCCGTGTCCAGTGAGACCTGCTTACCTGATTTCCCCGGCAGCGGTGTCCGTGCAGATTCCTCCACTTCCATGTTCGATACACTGTGCGTGGTCCTCATGGCTTGCCGTTGGAGATGCGCAGTACAGTGTTTTTTTTTATTCTCCTGCTTTCCCACAGTATCAGCTGCGGGTGTGCCGCAGATCAGACAGCTTTCATTAAATCCAAGGGAAGCCGTCCCTGCAGAATTCGCAGAAAAATAGAGCATGCTGTGATTTGTTTTCCAGTCCGCAAATCAAATCCACATGCTTTTAATCCATTTGCTGACGCCCGTGCTTCTCTATTCCCCCCGCGCAGGGATTCCGCAAATTAAGTTTGGCGTGGACAGTGGGCCTAATCCGGCTGCTAACCCTGCAGATTTTCCTAAAGTTTATATTAATTTTCCAAGTTTAAAATTAAACTGTCTTTCAGGGGCACCATCACTCTTTGGCATTTAGGCACACGACTTGGTCGGATTCCTCATGCTGAATCCTGCTGTGGAATCCGACCCTGTGCCTGGCCGGTGACCCCCGTGTACCTTCTTTTCTGTACTGCGGATGTGCCGGCCGGCGCACATGCACAGTGCAGACAATGCCGTGCCATCGCTAGACGATGACGCGGATTCCACGACCTTTCCACAATGATGATTGCAGAAGGGCCGTGGGTCAGACTGTTGACACTGACTTCAATGGAAGCCGTCTGCACGAAAGCCGCCTTCAAATAGAGCATGCTGCAATCTTTTCCCCATGAGCGGAAAAATCGCAATTGATTTCCTGATCAGGTTAAATGTCATAGTACAATTTTCCCCTTGTGATTCTCTGAACAGTCTTATTTTCTTGGCCATAAATATTGAGGTTTCATATCCTAGCATAAATGAAGACTGAACCAATGTAAATTAGTCCTCAGAGACTCTCCAAGCTCCTTTTACATGGAGCAATTAATCATTTGCATGAACATGCTACGTGTAAATGAGCAATGATTGTTATACCTGCATAACATAAACGACAAACAAGAAGCGATCAAATTCTCGATTTTTGTTCAATCGTTTTCACGGGATGATTTAGTGAATCCTGCATTGAGCAGGGGGTTGGACCAGATGACCCTGGGAGTTCCTTCCAACTCTACCATTCTATGATTCTATGACACTGGACAATTGTTTATATTTGCATGATACAAATTTTTTCAATGATAATTGTTCCTAAAGTGGAGAAGAATAAGAGAAAACCCCTGGGTTTTTGTTTATATTTTGGTAACTAGGGGCATTTTGCCCAGAAGTTTACCCTCAAGCCAGGGAAACTTCCAAGCCTAGAGGTTAAAAGGCAGGTTGTTCAATTTTTCTCCTAAGAATATTTTGCAGCTGTCTTTCAGGATAGTTTGGGAGATTAATCTTTGTCGGTGCAGGTTTTGGTGGATTGTGGCACTGCAGCAGATTTGTATCTGGCCCAAAGACTAGGTATTAACCTTGTGCCTCTGGAAAAACCTGGATGAGAGCAATGGAAGAAGGAATTGCTGCTTATTCCATTCCTTAACATTTTATTTTAGAGGTGTTGTACCATTAGGAAATATGAAGGCATATGGCTGTTATAAAGAGTTTCCAATCTACAAAGAGTGGCTTTCACTCTATACATGGTTACGCATTGATTCAAATGGACTCCATGTAATATCACATTTCTCTTGCAGCATTGCAGTCAGTCCGCAGCTTCACCCAGTGAAATCAGCTAATCGGCATGTTTTCCAGCTGCTGAACCCCTGGTGATCAGCTGATCATTACAGCAGGTCCGTACTTAGAAAAGGGATTGTGCTGACGTGACAACTCCTTTAACTGCAATAATCTGCAGTCCAGCTTCAAGCAAGTATTTTAAAGCCATGAATTTCTAGAACAGTTCTCAGCTATACGGTTTATACCATAAGACATACAGTTGTGCTTGAAAAGTTTGCGAACTCTTCTGTATTTTCCACATTTCTGCTTATATTCGACCTAAAGCTACATCAGATTTTCACTCCTCAGAGTAGATAAAGAGAACCAAATCAAACAAATTAGTCAAAAATATTAGACTTGCTCATTTACCTAATGAGGAAAATGATCCAATATCACATTCTGTGAGTTGCAAAAGTATGTGAACCTTTAGGACTTTCAGATAATTGTAAGGTGAAATTAGAGTCAGGTGTTTTCAATCAATGGGATGACAATCACATGTGAGTGGGCGACCTGTTTTATTAAAAAGAACAGAGATCTATGGGCCCTTTTAGAGGAGCCAATTATCATTTGAACGAGCGAGTGACATCATCGCTAGCTCATTCACTCTCGTGCAGCCTGTTTAGATAGTCAAATACATTGTTGGCTCGTTCAAATGAGCATCCTTCAGTTTTTCACATTCACTGTATAAGCGAATAAGACTGAACGGGCACTGTTTAAACCAAACGATAAGTGAACGAGCAAATTGTGATATTAATGCTTGCATAAAATGAATGACAAACAAAAAGTGAACAATTATTATTCGGTCATTGGCTAGCATTTAGACCGAACAATTGTTCACTTTCACTTGTTCGAATTATAATAGTTCTGTCTAAAAGCACTTTATCAAAGTGTGATCTTCACAACATATTTGTGGAAGTGTATCATGGCAAGAACAAAGGAGATTTCTGAGTACCTCAGAAAAGATGTTGATGTTCATCAGGCTGGAAAAGGTTACAAAACTTTCTCTACCGAGTTTGGACTCCACCAATCCACAGTCAAACAGACTGTGTACAAATGGAGGAAATTCAAGGCTATGGTTACCATCCCCAGAAGTTGTCGCCCAACAAAGATCATGCCATAAGTAAGGCACCCAAGGTAACCTCTGAGCAACTAAAGGCCTTACCTAATGAGTCTACCATCAGGAGGACATGAACAACATTGGTGTGGATTGGTGGTAGGGTTGTAAAAATAACATTGCTACCCATCTGCAGTTTGCTAAAGATCATCCGGACAAGCCAGAAGGCTACTGGAACAATGTTTTGTGGACGGATGAGACAAAGCTTTTTGGCTTAAATGAGAAGTGTTATATCTGGAGCAAGAAAAACACTGTAACATAGTAACATAGTAACATAGTATGTAAGGCCGAATGAAGACATTGTCCATCTAGTCCAGCCTGTCTATCCTACTGTGTTGATCCAGAGGAAGGCAAAAAACCCCAAGGCCAGAAGTCAATTAGCCCTTTTGGGGAAAAAATTCCTTCCCGACTCCCTAATGGCAATCAGACTGTTCCCTGGATCAACCCCTAATAGTTCCTACCTGCCTATATTCCAGGATTGACACTTAACCTAATATTTATATCCTGTAATATCCTTCTTCTCCAGAAAGACATCAAGTCCCCTTTTAAACTCCTCTATGGATTTTGCCATCACCACTTCCTCCGGTAGAGAGTTCCACAGTCTAACTGCTCTTACAGTAAAGAACCCCTTTCTGTGTTGGTGATGAAACCTACTTTCCTCTAATCGTAACAAATGGATAATTGCATGATGCGTACTTTACTGTAACACCACAACATTAAATCCCCAAATATATATTTATTTGATCATGTGCAACAAGTGAAACACACACGTGTATGTGAGCGTATGTTTTATATACAAAGTGACATTAGTTATGATAGAAAATTAAAGGGAACCTGCCAGTACATTCATGCTGTCCTAACCGCAGCCAGCAAGAAATACTGACAGACTCCCACATTACAAAGAACTAAGACACAGTGTTTCAGAGTAAAACATAGTACTTTATAACGTGGGAGCCCATCAGTTTTTCCTGATGGCTGTGGCTAGGGCAGCATGAATCTACTAACAGGTTCCCCTTAATATATACAAAGAGTACCATTGCTCCATTAATAAATTAGACAACTATATTTTCTTCTATAGAAAAATCTGATTAATGTAACAGTATCAGATAGGGAACAACATGATATGAGTACTGGTGAAAGCTCAACTTCAACTTAATGTTGTGTTGGGCTTCGAAGGTCCAAGATGGTCCGATTACTTGGATGTGCCACCAGATAATACCATGTAAAAGACTGTGACTTATAAACACAATATCCCTAGCGAAAGAGACTGTGGCCCAATACAAGAGGTTATCCAGGCCGCAAATATTGGTGACCAATCTGCAGGATACACTACAGTACACTACAATCTCAATATTCCACTGAAACTGTTGATTTTTCAGAAATGAGGCTAGTTTGTGATGAATATGTAATTATTTAGAGAAATAAATGCTGTGATCACAGATAAGGGTGGATTAAAAATGTAAGGAAATCAAGGCTTAGTTCATTTGCAGCATGTTTATTTGACTTATTTGTGGTGTACTGAAATTCATGAGCTGTAGCGTCAATCAGGACTGGCACAGTGCGCCTGTCAAACTGTGATACAGGAATCCTAAGGTGAGCTCAGGAAGGACAGAAAACTCCCCACCAATCAGCTGTTTAAAAGGGCCATGTAGTTCAAGTAAGCATTGCAGCCTCTTCATTGCATACCAGGTAGAGCATCGTACAAAGTGTAGTGGCTGTGCCTGACATTGCAGCTCAATCTAATTCATTGGAATGGGACTTAAATGCAAAAAGGCCTTGTGAGGAATAAACATGATGTCACAGGCAGAAGAGGAGGCCACGGCCTCTTCAAACAGCTAATTAACAAGGGTGCCAGGAGTCAGAATACTCACAGATCTGATATTGATATTTAAGCCCAGGATAACCCCTTTAAAGGCTCTTCGGACACATCTGTTTTGGTCTATACTTCCCATAAAACTGGAATACTGGACCATTGTTTCTTTGACACTATGTCATTTTTCTCTTATTCCTTTAGGAAAAGTGCAAATAACATAAAAATGGTTGTGGGTAGGTCCAATCAGCAGTGTCAAAATGTGTGAAAACACACCTTTTTTGACAAGTGGAATTGTTTATTCATACATTTCCAAGAGGAATAACAGGAGCGACACACCACATTTTCATGTGGGAATACAAATATTTACTAAAACAGACATGTCAGGAACACTGACAGGTCCTCTTCAAATGACTCAGAGCCGGATTGTCACTGCGGACAAAGAGGAGAGTCACATTAATCAGTTTTTCTAAATAATAAATATAGGCGGAGAACGTACTTCAATATAAAACTATTAATTCCAACACTATCCAAGAACGTTCATTTATTTGGCAACATTTGATATGTGAAATGATGCATTTTCAGCTCACATGAACTGCGGCAGGTGAGAGTAGACCTCATTTCTATAACTGCATTAATCCAAAGCCCACGCAGTCATCAGCCTTCTTGTCATGCTATAAATTTCCCAAGGTGAATATCCAACATGGATCAGGAAATGTATTTATTTATGACCATGGCAGACTATACACGAACTATGTCACCGACCACTCCTAACATTACTCTTGAATGGATGGGAGAGGAGATACCCTGTCTCTTAGCTGTATATGTAGAAAAACTCTAAAATGAGATCTCCAACATCATTTTATTCTTTGGTTAATATATTGTATTTTCCTGATTGCCAGAGAAAGTTCAACCCGGAGCGGATGTAGAATGACTGAACTAATAGAGAAATACCTGCTATTTCAATCAGGTTAATATAGTACATGGGATTGTCTGGACTCCTAAACTGATGAACTGCAGAAACTAAATAGAGCTTGTATTTTATATGAGAACTATTTAGCAATAATGGCAATAATAAGAGATACTATTTACATACATTTTTGAAATGTATCAGGATACCATTGTGACAATAAAACAACAGTGGAAATCTCATTTAGCCATCTGACAGAGAAAAGTGGCTGTGCACTACCCCTCTCTCCTGTATTACATATACCTATTGATCAGTGACGGAGAGGAGAGCATTTGCTGCATCTCATCTGTATATACAGAGAACTGTGACTGGGAGCAGACGCCGAGCTCTGTCCCACGTGCATAAACTGTATACAGGGCAGCAGAGAGCTGCGGTTATATTTACTGATGGGCCATGATGTCTGTCCATTCAAGCAAGAGGCCCATTCTAGTCTTTATATATAGTGATCAGTAAATGGAAAGTGATGTTTCTATACAGGGATTTGGGAATGAATGAACCCTCTCATATCTGTATATATAAAGAGGTTGATGACGGGAACAGAAACCATGTTGTCGCTGGTCTGTACATACGTATACAGAAACTAGTGGCTAAAAGCCATCTAGAAAGTTCCAGTGCATCTACGAGTATGTGCAGTTGTAGAAAGTGTTATTTTTGATACTTAATGCATTAAACACATGGCTGCAGTAAACTATAAACTGGCACTTCGCGCAATAGAAGCCATTGAAAAGTCAAGTTCAAGTTTGCTGCAACTGTGCATTTAAAGGAAGAGTGTCAGGTCTTTTTTAGGATATTAACCCTATAGCCTGTAATATGTGGGACAGAATAATGAATAAAACTGTATCCTCCTTCTCATCTGGAAACATAGCCTTCTAAGCGTCAACTGTACTGTGTGCCAATTAATGGTGGACTGTCCAATGGGTGGTTCAACTCTTGCTGTGCTTCAGGCTCTCTCTCTCCATTTTCCTCCTAACAAAGCCCCCTTTATCTACTTTTTACATCTTCATTGCCTATTATTTCCCCTAGCAATGATGTTGGAGACGTCATTCTTTCTATCTATATGGTGCCTGAGCTGCACTGAGGAAGCAGACACATGCGCTGTGACTTCCGCTCATCCGGAAGGATGCCACTATCCCCAGTGTGAATCAGGCGCGCCGAAGATGGAAGCATTAGGTCTCCAGTGACCATTGCTGGAGACATCAGTCAGCAATAAAGAGGGAGTTTTTTAGGAGGAAGAAGAAGGGAGAGTGCCTGGACTACAGCGCAAGGAAAACTGCCCAACGTATGGTCCACCATTGATTAGCATATAGTATAGGAGGTGCATAGAAGGCTATATCGCCAGATGTCAGCGTAAGAGTGAGGTAATAAACATACCGTTTTATTCATTATGCTGTCCCACATTCTACAGTCTATAGGGTCTATATTGCTAAAAAGCCCTGACAGAGTTACTATAACATATTACATGTCAAGTTAACGTTTGCTAAATCTGTACACAAAGATTAGTGTGCTGTCTTATTTCTCATATTTACAGAGAAGAAATGGCTTCAGAGTTTATGTGTTTACAATATATACAGAAAGTATAGTATATAGGAAAAAAAGGCCAGGCTATTTACCCCAAATTCCCCTTTTAGTAGCTTAGCTGACCCTAGAGTTCCATTTTAAAGGCCAGCAGTCTTGTCATTCATAGCCATATACATTCACAAGTTTGAGCTGGACACCCATTTTCAGTCATCGGGTGAACAAACAACATGGAGTTGATCTGGACTCCCTACACTCCCTGTACTGGAGCTCCCATCTCCCAAGTCTCGTGGTCCACAAGGTAAAAGGCTTAGCTCTGATGAAGCCACAGGACTGGCATGATGCCTTATGGATGCCCCATCTTCCTCTAAAGCCAGAAAAACTTCAGAAAGGCATGAGTTTTCCCGCACAAGCTCATCCTGGCGTCTCTCAAGCTCAGAAAGCTTTTTCAGATACCCACCCAAGTCTTCCCGTAAGACTTTGGCTGCATGGTAACCAAAAAGCTGCCATTCACTAGCCAGCTTCTTGCTTTTCAATCTATCATCATCCAAGAAGCAGCAAAGGTCCTTTAACTCTCTGTTCTCTTCCTGAAGGCGATGATTGACTTGTTTTAATTCACGAATTTCTGTTAAATGACCTTGTAGCTGGCGGTTGACCTCCTTAATAAGACGACCTCTTTGAATAAGGGCTGCCATTTTCTCTGCTTCCTCTTCTCTCAGTTTCCGCACAAGTTCCTCTTTGCTATGAGATAGCATTTCTTCATCTGTCACCTTGGAAAGGTCCCGTCCCAGAAGACCACATTCCTCATTCATCCTGTATATCCTCTCTTGTAGGCACAAAAACTTAAAACTGATGTTTTTTCACTGAAATGAAGTTGCAAATATTGTAACAAAATGAAGTAAAAAAAAAACTGTGGAAATGTGGAATGCAAAATACTTTTAGGACTACTGAAGGAGAGCCCGGAGGCTCTTTTTACTGTCTGACAGGATGATGAGCTGAAATGCTGATTACACCCCTTCACCGACCCAGGATTGCCCCAGCTTGCTTTGATCTTGCCAGCAGACTGCTGTTAACTGTCTCTTTTTTCCACATTCCTCATTTTACTGAACAGATGGGAAGAGGTTGAACGTGCCTGAGCAGAAGAATAAGATAACATTAATAAAACAGAATTCTGATTTATTTTCTTTGACTTGAAACAACTACGACAAACCTGTAATTTTACTACACCCAATACCTTACCGCAGCTCCAGAGGTGTATGTGCCCAGCATTAAAAGTGCTTTTTTCTCATATACAAATGTTGTACATTTAATCCTGAGGTGAAATCTTGGGGATTGTAGCTATAAGGATGTGCTTTGTACTTCTTTGCAAATACATATCCATACCACAGCTTCTATGCGCCAATTGTGAAAAGTCTGTATATATACTGCCTGTCCAGAAAAGCAGCTGCATGGTTATGTATGCTTACAATGCCACAGTAAAACTATACAGCCCATACTTCTCAAGATCTCAGCTCATGAACAAAACTTTGATCGTATAATATAAAGGTACTGAAAGTTTAAAGCCGCTTTCACATGGCCATGAAAATCATTCGAGATTTTGCATTGCGAGATACACAAATCTCACTCGCATATAAACCTCAATCTTTTGAATGGGGTCATATACATGAGAGATTTTTTCTGCATCGACCTGTCTTTGGGCATTCCCTGAGAACACATTGCCCTTTGTTTTCAATAGGACAGGAAAACACATTACACGGTGTGCGATGCAAAGTTTCCCATTGGAAACAATGGGAAACATTTGCCGATCCTCCAAGTTGGCTGAAAGCCTCATCGGAGGACCACAACTTTTATGTAGGCGTTTTTGAAAAGAAAGAGCAAGATATTGGCCGGGTTTCTCAGCCCAATACAGTTACGTGTGTAACTAGCCTAATACAGGGTAACATATTTTATGGAGATCAAAGTACGCCTCTAAGGGGTCGTTCACAGTATGTTCAAGCCTGCGTCCATAGGTTCCATCTGGATTGCTCTGAATGGCATCCAGACAGAAGCCTGCACAGAACTATAGAATTCTATTACTTAAACGGAGACTAATAAGGTCTTCATCCCCATTTAGCAGGGTTCCATTAGTTTCTGACATTTGTGCTTAAGAGAATAGGGTAGTTGACAACTCTACATAGCTACCATTCAAATGAACTATGCAATTCTTGGATGCAGTGAACCTGAGTCGGGACCCTCATCTATAACACCCATAGAAAACTCCTTTAGGGTTTAGGAGTTCACATGAAGCAGAAATGCTACAGATTTTTTGCATCAAAATCTGCACCCTTGGTGCAAAATTTGACGTAGGTTTTGTTGTGGATCCACAGCTGATTTTACCCTTTCAATATAAGGGGTTTAGTTTGCTGCAAATACGCACCAATGGTGCGCATTTTAACACGGAAATACTGCAGATTTTTCTGCTGCAGAAAATGCGCAGTATTTCCACTACGTGTAAACGTACTATTACGGTGCAATCCTGCAACTATACTACAGTGAACATTGGATGAATGATACCATTGAGTAATGCATCTGTTTGGTGCCAAATTTGCAGGATTAGGAAGAAAACGGTTGCTTTGTTTTAAACCCAACTACACTTTCACTTTTTTCTGAGTGTGAACTTTCACATCTGACCACATCAATTGCATGTTCTAACTGAAGGCATGTTTACATGCAGTCCTTTTTAAATCAGTAACAAACTGGTCAATGAGTCGAAGAGTACAATCATTATAGGTATGACACCATTTTTCAATGCTTTGAATCCGTGCATTTAGACCACTCAGTAATGACTGCTGTTATTAATCAGGTCCTAACAATTATCACTACATGTAAACAGACTTACAGAATAACCTTGAAAAAGCACAGTTTAAAAACTATAAAAAGAATAGTGAACAGTGGCATGTTTAAGTTTGATGTAACAATCAGGCCATAACAATGGAGTAAAGACAGAAGTCCTGAAGATTTCAAAGCAAAGTGCCTTTTACACAGCCCAATGAGTGTGAAAGAACATTCATAATAACATTTATTTATTTTTTTATCTTCCTGCTCATCAGTGTGTAAAGGTGGCGCAGGTAACATGACAAACGAGCAAACACTTATTCATCAGGTGATCTCAGATATCATGAGGATCACAAATCATCATTGTTGGCAGCACATCACCCCATGTAAATGGGGATGTGCTGCCAACATCGATGAAACAGTATGAATGATTGTTCGTCCCTCATACATTCTGAATTGCCTCTGTGATGGCCAGACACACAAGCATCAATCTCGTTGATCAGCGCTTGTTACACAGTTCAAATTGAGCAGTATGAAAGGGCTTGTACCAAGATCTAAAGTCATATCTTATCCAAAGGATAGTGGATAATTTTATGACCGGTGTGCCTGCTGGGACTCCCACGATCCAGAGAACAGAAGTCCGGACAGTACCCATATAATGCAGCAGAAGTCACACATGCAAGCGCCACTCCGCTCATCTGCCGTCTGAATGGGCCCTAAGGCTACTGCATGTTCCTGATACACTGAACATGTCCATAGCCTACAATGGGCCTGCCACATGCAAAAAAGGTGTTCTTTTAGTACACTTCCAGCTATACGTATCAGTTTAACGGTTTAATTTTTACTGTATTAAAAATGTAGTTGATTTTCATAACCGAGATCCTGCACAAAATACTTAGAATAGTAACACTACTTGTCACGTTGTTCCCTGCTCACATACATTCACTTATAACAGTGCTTATTCTTGTAAAGCTATGATTTAATATGAAATGGCTACAAGGAAATCAACGTTGTACTCAAAGGTGTCTTTGCTTGTTGTGTCCAATGTTTGAAAGAGATTATCGAGACAGTCAAGTTTTAGTAAAACAAGAGACAGTTGAATACCATAAAAAACATGCATAACTCACACATAGATATATACATTATATCAGGGCTAGACAAATCTGGAGCCGGGTAGTCAATGCAGTTACTGCAGCCACTGAAAAAAGTCAAATTGGCTTTGGAAGTGTTTCAACTGGCTGTTATAGACTCCATCCATGAGCTTTGTCAATCCATGGCATTCTTAAGTCATTTTCATATATTTTCAGATACTAGTCTAATGGTAGATTCCTGATATTATGTAGAAATGGGACTATATAACATGACTACAAATAATTCTAAGCCTAGCATTCCACTTGCCTATTCATAAGATCTGTATCCTGCTGAATAGTAATTTAGGCCTCCTCTGACAGTAGAAATACTTCTCTCTGAGCATTAGAGACAATGCAGATAGAGAGGAAGGTTATATGAGAATGTGATGGATAAAGTTTCATTTAGGTAATTCACACCCAAGGTCAGTTTCTAATCCAGAGTATGATGTGGAGTAGAGCAGGAGGAGCACACAAAATATACGGACTGCTTTCAGGTATGAATGACTGATCAAAAATGGCATTTCAGAATTAAAGAGAAAAACTGATGTTAAAGCCAAAAGCTCTAGTATGACTGAAGGACAAAAACAATAACACATCATGGAACAGATGCATTATACCTTAAAAAGCAGACAATCTGCTGGCACGGATACACAGGAACATACAGTACATAGCTATTATACACAGGGATATGGTTTGTGAGTCAAAGGAAGAATGACAGAGGGGGAGGAAGAGATATGGTAGATAAGAAGGATACCAGGATGGAAAAAGGAAATCTGAAATGCTGGGATTAAGCAATTATAACAGAAGGGCTAATCATGTAGGGAACAAGCACTGGAGCAAATGACAAGTGAGGCATGAAAGTAGTCTGATAAAATGGAAGATGCTGAGCTGAATAATAAGAGAACACATACACATATACACCGAACCAGCAGTCACATCCCAGGGCTAAGGGGTAGTTAAAACCTGGCAATGACATCGAGCAGTCTGAATGCAGAGGATATATGAGCAGGCGCAAGGTGGAGAAATGGAGAAATACAAAGAGAAAGACAAATGCAGATATAGGAGGAAAAGGAGGAGGAAGGAACGGAGATGGAAAGGAAAAGCGGAGGAAAGCAGAAGGACACACACCTAGGAAAGGAAGGGGGAAATAGAATAGAAATCATGGCTTCCTAGCAAAACAGAAGATACTAGGGGGAAGATGAGCAATAAAAAGACAGGACTAACCTGCTCCTGCAGCTGATAGGAGAGAGTGGGAGAGAGAGAGCTGGGGGAGGGGGAGAAAAGGGAGATAAAGGGAGGTGTGCTACGTCACAGGCTCCAGGAGCTCAGGAAATCCTGTGTACAAGACCAATCCAACACACAGCACACATACCCGGGATGGATTAATGCAACCATTACATACTAAACATGTCCATTTATATCATGTGATCACTAGTCATGTAGGGACAGCTCCAGGCTAGCATTCATTGTATCATGGGAAAAGGTATTTAATAACTATGTCATAATGTGTTTCGCATAGTATGCTATCATTATTTTATGTCATGTCTGTACCACAAGTGTTTTGTCAAAATACAAACACAAGCAAACACAACCCCATTATTCACTGCATCTCACACTTAGGCCTCCTGCACAAGGGCGTATTTGCATTTCGGGTTCTACGGCGGGCGTCCGCAGGAAATATAACCCACAGTATTCAATGGCAAAACACCATTTCATCTCCACGAGCGGAAATCGATTTGAGATTTTCCGATCACAGAGAATAAAATTGCAGCATGCTGCGATTTTGTGCGGGTTATGCACGGCCGCCTTCCATTAAAGTCAATGGAAACGGTCCGTCCCGCGGCACCTCCGCAGTGAGCGGAAGTATTGCAGGATACGCGTCACCCCCTAGCGCCGGCGACTACTGCACATATGTGACGGAGCACCCGCTGGCACATCCACAGCGTGTGCAGAAGCCGCTGGACAGGTAAGCTAGGGTGACCGTCCGGACACCAGGTCGAACTCCGCTGTGGGAATCCCCGCAAGCGGGGTCCAACCCGCCCGTGTGCAGGAGGCCTTAGGCTAGCTCCACATGGGCAATCGCGATTTTGCCATGAGAAAATAGCGGCAAAATCGCGTCTTTGTTCCCATGATTTTTCTTAAGAATAATCTTGCATCGCATCACTGCCACCCCCGATATAATCACACCATTTTTTTATGTTAAAAACACAGTGCACAAAAATTGCAAGTTTGTGCGTTGCGATGCGAAAAAAGGAGGCTCCATGGAGAAACATGGGAGGTAAAAATATCGCAGAAAGATAGAGCATGCAGAGATATTTTTTTTCTTGCAACATCACATCAGCTAATGTGAAGGAAAACATTGAAAATCATTGGTTTCATAATTCTGCTCTTTTATTCACACTCGCATCACACGATTTTATCAGATTTTATCACCTGTGTGAAACTGGCCTTAGATTCTGCACATCAGTGACACCAGCATCATTCCCTGATTATATGCTCACACAGTGAGGGCTCAGTCACACGGGCGTTTATTGCCGCGATTTGCGCATGCGCATGCGTCCAGCGATTTTTTAAAACCATTGCTTTGCAATGGTATCGGACACATGAGCGCTTTTTATGCGCTCGTCCGATAAATTAGAGAACAGAAATCGCAGATCGCACCTATCTGCGATCTGCGATTCCTGTTCTCTTCTCTATATGCGCTCAATGGGGCCGGCGGCAGCAGCGCCGACCCCATTGAGAACATATAGAAGACAAGAACGATGTTTGCCCATTGAATTCAATGGAGCGGCAATACAGCCGCTCCATTGAAAGCAATGGGCTGCCGGCGTGCTCGGGGTTAATTGTCGGGAAGGGGTTAAATATATAACCCCTTCCCTGCAATGCATCCTGAAAAGTGAAAAAATAAAAAAAATGTATGTACTTACCTGCTCCTGGCAGCCGGAGATGCCCGCGGCCGTCCTGCAGTGGGTGTGAAGGGGGTGTGACTCAGGCTTGCCCCTGATTGGCTCAGCCTGAGCCAATCAGAGGCTGATCTCAGTCACACCCATTCATGAATTCATGAATGGGTGTGACTGAGACTTGCCTCTGATTGGCTCAGCGCTGAGCCAATCAGGGGCAAGCCTGAGTCACACCCACTGCAGGACGGCCGCGGGGATCTCCGGCTGCCAGGAGCAGGTAAGTACATACATTTTTTTTATTTTTTCACTTTTCAGGATGCATTGCAGGGAAGGGGTTATATATTTAACCCCTTCCCGACAATTCATCCCACACTCGCCCGCAGCGCTTGCATTCAATGGAGCCGGCTGTATTGCCGGCTCCATTGAATGCAATGCGCTGGACAGCTCCGGCCCGTTTCTAATGAAACGCGGTTAGGAGCAGATTTTCGGGCGATTTTTCAGCGCCGGTCACGCGATTTGCGCATGCGCATCCGTCATGCGATGCGCAAATTGCGTGAAAAAACGCCCGTGTGACTAAGGCCTAAGATGTCAAGCTGCCAACCTAAGCATTTATGTCCTATATCCCACCATTAGTTTCTTTTTACATATTAACGGCCCATTGACATAAGCGTATCTTCTCTCTGTATTTCTTACTGACTGTATACGGACAGCACATGGAACAACGGAATTAAATTGGTAGATTCAAATTTCTGTGGGTTGTGAAAAAAATTGACAGCACGTAGGACTTTTTGCATTTTTTTTGTGCACACCAAAAAATGCATGACACGGAGATGCAAAAAAACAAATGCAGCAAAAATGAATGCAATGCAGACATACACAGTGAATATGCTGTGTATTTTAGTGGACGGAAATTACATACGTCTGTGTGAATGAGCCATAAATGTTATTGTGAGGGTTATGAACATATTAATTTATATATGTATGTATCTTTGATATACGTTTCCGGAGGCTGTAGGCCTAAATTGTACACTCTATTCTGTGTCCTATGAAAAGCTCTGCTAAATGCTTGTACATTTAGGTTAGTACTTAATTACATTAAGTAGAGGTGTAATCTTAAATGTCCATCATGTCTCCAAGAGCTTGTTTATCTCGTTACACTGATCAAAAGGTTGTATGGAATGCTTTGTTTTTGACTGCTGTCTAGGTAGGGCATGTGATTAAAATGTAGAGTGTGATGATAATCAGGATACCAGACACGATGTCTACATACAAACAAATAAAGCATTGTTTATAGAGAAGACAAAATTATTTACCAGTAAAACAGGTCAACCTCTGTAACACTAGCCTACTGATACGCCTACTATTTTCTGTATAAGAATAAGGCAATGTACACAATAAACTCAGATTGCTTCTAGACACAGGCCTGATCTCTGTGTTTCATAGCTTTCTCACGGCGGCCGCCATAACCACCCCTGATTTGGAGCCTCACAGCATATTGACGGAACATTGAATTCCCTAACAGAAATTGGCGCCCGAACGCCGGGCTTGATGGAACAAGAGGACCACCTACACCTCGAACCCCCCCCGGACCCAGATGGGATAAGGAGCCACTCGGAACCACGGATTGACAAAAACTGCGCAGTAAGGTAAGGTTTTATCTTGCCACAATCTATCCGTGCTTCCTGGCTGCTCCTTTCCTGTCCGAGGGGTAAGAAGTGCATGCCTCTTATAAATCTTCAAGCTTTTAAGAATCCATATGGTGGGCTGAATATGCTGTGCGGGTGTTTAACTGTTATTGTCTTTATTTGTTACTTTGCATGGTCAGTGTACAGAATATGATACCCTATTGCCAATCTCTGGAAGGCATGGTATAAGTTATACCAGGGAAGCCTAAAAGTATTCAGGGGATAAAACCCCTGATGGGATCCTCTTATAAACATAAGAGAAGTAGTAGAGACGAGGTAAAATATGCAGGGTGAGGAAGTACAGAATATTAAACCCTCTTGCCGATCTCGGGAAGGCATGGTATAAATTGTACCAGGGAAGCCTAAAATTTTCAGGGGATAAAATCCCTGATGGGAGCCTCTTATAGGTATAAGAGAAGTAGTTGAGACGGGGGGAAATAAGCAGGGTTGGGAAGTACCGACACTTTTAGACAAGTGAGGAAGTACTGACACTTAAAAAAGTAGTAACTGACATGCAAATGTTTATGTCTTTATGTGTGTGTATAAATAGAAGGACCTGTATGAGAGTTAGACTGTGTTATATGGTGTATACTGTCCGGTAACCAGAAACGAAATGAAGCAAAAATGACCAAATGCTGAGCCAGACCACAGGGGGTGGAGCTAGGTGATGTAAGGAGATGGGAGGGAAGAACAATAGGAACAGGTCTTGCTCCACCCTCCACACAGTCCAGCCTAGGTGAGAAGTGTGTCTCCATTTTAAGTGGATGTTGGTGTATATATGTATATTGTGGTAATGTATAGAGTGAAGGTCACTCTTAGACTCCATGTTAAGTCTCTCACTTGAACAAATGGAGTGACCAAAGGAGGGGCATCTAATTTTATTCCTGAGACTAGTTGTGTGAGATAATAGCCCAGGATTACCACAGTGTATATATGTATATACAGATTCGTGGAATATGTGGAATTCAAAAATATTGAGTTGTGTTAATTTGAATATTATTGAATTTAGATATTAATATGAGATAATTGTGTACTTGAAACACCTGATAAGTACTTTAGTCAAATTAATAACAAAAGTTCTATTTAAAGTGTAATTCATTTTCAATGAACAACAGTATTTTATTTGAAGAGTGTATAAAGAAAATAATAATAATAATAATAATAAGCCTCTTGGTGTACATAAACCGCCAGCCATTGGCCATACTGCTGGTAAAGAGGATAAGGTGCGGAAGACTGCACAGAAAATAGTGAAACAAACAATTGTTTTATGTGTGTGAAAGAATAAAAATAATAAGCCTCTTGGTGTACATAAACCGCCAGCCATTGTCCATACTGCTGGTAAAGAGGATAAGGTGTGAAAGATAGCTAAAGAAATTGGCAAATGAATATTGGTCCACATCCCACTTATTAGGGTCCCAATCAACTACAGTATGAACCTTTTATAGTGTCTAACTCTCTTTAAAGCGTAATTTGAACTAAGTCTTGCTCCTTGCAGCAATACATAAATGGCGCTGTGAACAGGATTACGCAGAGAGTAATACACTAGTTTGTTTTAAAGGAAAATTTTGATAAACTGATAGTTGAAGAATTTCTTGTGATAATCGGGCTTAGTGTGAAAATGTCGCTGTTTAAGAAAATCCGCAATAGTACGAAAATGTCGGTAGCTAAGAACAAAGAAGTGTCCGATGAATTGTTAATAATGCCAGGGTGGAATAAAGCCCCCTATAATATATTGGCCGCTGAGTGGTCGCAGTGTGGTGAATATCAGTATGTGGGTAGAAATGGGCATAAGTTGTATTGTGTTTGTCATTGGGTAGCCTGTTCTGAGCGAATTGTGTAAAAACCGCGGTACTAAGAGTTTTTCTTATCTATACATAATTCGCTCATTATTGGAAGTCTGGTGTACAGTAAATACAATCCCAATTTCTACTTCACATATTATCAGTCCGTATAGGAATGAATAAAAAACCCCTTAGGGAGTGTGAATTTGCAGTTTTTGTAAGGTGGGGCAGGTATATTACACTCTTAAGTTCATTTTGAATAGTCAGCCCAGGTTATTTGCACAATAGAAGATGCTTACAGGCAGTGGAACCAGTTATACAGCTATTTGTCTGGAGAAGTTTCTGTGTTCTATAGAAGATAAGATACATTTCAAAGGGTGGAGTACTGGGCTTTAGAAGACCTACTTGTCTTTGCAAAGAAATGTGAATTGAGAATTGGTTATATTTGGCTGCACAGGAAAAAGGCCCGTATGTTGTATTATATGAAGTATATATATATATACTGTTCAATAGCAAAGCACAGGTATATAATGTTCTCCCATTGTCGGGTCAGTTCCCTCTTTCACCTCCACCCCCTTCATCTCAATTCCAACCGTCTCCTCCCCCACCCTATGCCAAGTCATCCACTCCAAGGTCAAACATTGGACTGGAGGGATGGACCTGCTGGCATTGTCGACAACAGAACCAGGATTGGAGAGAGAGCTGCCCTGCTTGCGGAGCTCCTCGGCACAAACCGGTTATGCCTATGCTCACTAGATCCTAGGCTAGTGAGTGGAAGCATGAGAAGGAGGACAAGGAGGAGATGCAGGAGCAGATGTAAAACAGGGAAGGCAGTGGGAACGATAATCTAAAATTATGTGAAAAACTATTGTGGCACAGATTAGGATTAAATTAAGCATAGAGAATTGAGAAGTGGTAAAATATTTTTAATTTGTCTGAAACATTGGGGAAAAAAAAGAAAAAAAAAAAATTGAGAGAATCCTCCTTGTCTCTTTCTAATATCACACAAAGAGAAGGAAGAAAGTGTAAAACAATTCTATGCCCCCCTTCAACAACGTTTGTCAGATCTGGGATATAGGGGCATAGATGAGATGGGTAAACATGTACTTAGTATGGCCTTTGTAGAAGGTCTATTGGAATCCCTAAGGTCATAGATAATAAGCCAGAGTGGAGACAGTCTGAATCTCCGGCCCTTTTTCAGAAAAAAGGGCATTTATGTAACTGTCCTGCAGGCTTGGACTCCGCCTGAGGGGACTGTGCTGTTGCAATATGTTAATGACTTTCCAGCTTTGTGCTGAGGATCTGAAAACATGTCAATCTGCATCCATTTCTCTTCTAAAAATTTTTTTTTTTTTTAGCCGAAAATGGCTGCAAGGCTTAAAAAGAAAAAAATTACAGCTTTGTAAACAAAAGGTTGTTGTCTAGCTCAAGAAGGCAGACATCTCACAGAACGACGCAGGGCTGCAGTTCAAGCCATTTCTGTATCTTCTTCTGCTGCCAAAGCTTCGCACCTTTTTGGGACTTGTCTCATACTGCCGTCCCTGGCCTTTCATGCGACAGCAGTATTGACGCAAAAACATGGAGGACGTCCACGGTCACTTGGGTATTACTCCATGAGATTGGATCCGGTAGCCCGAGGAGCCCCCTCCTGTGTCTGTGCGGTGGCAGCAGTACAAGTAATGGTTGACAAGTCTTCTGAGTTGGTCCTGGACTACCCCCTAGTGGTTCTCACCCCTCATGACATCCAGAGTATACTCACTCAAGTACAACCTAAACACCTGTCTCTAGCTCGTCAAATAAGGTTGCAATGTGCTTTGCTCATGCCCCCCCCCCCCCTTAATATTTCTTTTCAATGGTGAACCCGGCTATTCTTCTTCCAATCGAGTATCCTGTTTCAAATGGGGGAGGGGGAGGCATAGGTGATCAAATGGCGGAGGGGGAGGCATAGGTGATCAAATGGGGGAGGGGGATGCATAGGTGATCTATGTATTACAGATCAGCTATTTTTAAAAATTTTTGCAAATAAGAACGTTATCTATTTGGAATAGAATATCAGCATGATTGTCTAGCATTGATGCAACAAGAAAGTTTATGTTTTAAAGATTTATTGAAACCCCTTGTTAATACATATTTTGAGTTGTATTTTATAGATGGTACCAGGGTGATTGACAACTCCGCACCAGATATGCAGTGTTCACACAACAAGATCTCTAAAAGCAGAATGCCTCCGCATGTCTCAGCACAAGAAGCGGAACTGAAGGCCCTCACTGAGGCGTGTAGAGTGACAGAAGGTAACCATTTACACTGACTCCTGGTATGTATTCGGCATAGATCATGGTCACGGCCCAATATGGAAGGCCAGACATTTTTAAACTTCTGTAGGACAACCCATTGAGAATGGTGTAGCAGTACAGAACCTTATGAAAGCCCTACTCCTACCAGACAAAGTAGCAATCCTGAAGGTGAAAGCTCATACTAAAGCCAACAGTGCAGAAGCAAAAGGCAACGCCCTAGCAGACTTCAGCGCAGACTGCGGCCCTCAAGCCGTGGAAGAAAGAAGAAAAGAAGATACTGACCGCACAAGTCAGAGACTATGATTTGGACTTTGATAAAAATTTGAACATTGAAAAAGATAAATGGACTAATATGGGAGCAGTAGAACAGGGTGGCGTATGGCAAACAGTCAGTAACTTGCCTACCACGATCCCTGTACCCCATGATGGCCCAGCTGATCCATGGAAAGACTCACCTATCGAAGGCAGCTATGTTACCTACGCTTGAGAGAGAAAGGGTTGCCCCCTGGGTTCTTTGTAGCTGCTACATCATTTGTCCAGTTTTGCATGAGCTATGCCGTAAGCAACAGGGTAGAAGTAAATTGACCACAAAGGCACTTGCCAGGACCACTCTACCCATTTCAGGGATTGCAAATTGACGACATTCAGCTCCCACGTGTTGGGAAGTATGAATATGTGCTTGTTGTTGTTGATGTTTTTCAGGTTGGAGGCGTACCCTGTTACAAAAGTAAATGAGCAGGTAACCGAAAAGAAGCTCATGAATAAGGTAATCTGCAGATACGGGGTACCAGAGGTAATCGAGTCAGATAGAGGTACACATTTCACAGGTGAAATAATGCAACACTTCATGTCTGCCCTGGGTAACTCCCAGGCATTTGACACCCCTTATCATCCACAAAGAGCCAGAAAACCATTGTGCATTATAATATTTCTCTTCAGGCAATGAAACCCTGCACCAGAGGAAAACGAAAATGGTATGATACCCTATTAGGGGGAATTGGTACAGGTGTAGGGGTTCTGAACTCTATAGATTTAGAGGTGATGAAGAATAAAATGGCTGGGGTAGGACAGGATGTTTCTAGATTGATAAATGTTCAGGCACAATGCATGCCTTCCTTGTTCCTCCCCCGATGTCTTG